>NC_089857.1:24681783-24844283 GCF_036373705.1 Amia ocellicauda
TCATTTCAAAAACGCATTGCAACACTTTCCCCCTGGATATTTAAGATTTCGGTGCAAACTTGTTTTCCTCCCCAAAGCTGAGGCGCTGCTCCCTGACAATTTTTGAATTATTCTGGATTATACATATACTTTACTGTTTGCATACTTACCTGATACTGCTTCCTTTCCTCCATTCCATCTGAACAGTGACATCATAGACCTGCAAAGAAACATAATTAATGGACCTATTTAGTAGAGACATCTGCTACAGAGAAAGAGTATTTTAGTTTTTATTTTATTTTATGACCATTTGCCAATGTTTATTAAAGGCATTTTAGTTTAGGTTTTATTACAATTGCTCTTACTCTAACATCGATATTTTGTATGTATTGATGGTCTTCAGGCAGCTACACACCCTGTCACTTTGCCTGCTTTTGCACTGTGCTTTCTGTACATTTTGTGCATAATTATAAAAAACTGTTTTTGAAACTTGCCTGTGGTCTTATTGATGTGCTCAGATCCAAAGGTCCTGTGCAGGGAGGGTGTGTGCATTTTCTCGACTCTATTAAATCGAGGTGGCGTAGTCAGTGTCCTGAACTATATACACCTGGTAGAGCGGGACATCTGTTTCGAGTGTTTCACCCCAGGCAGGCACCTGCCATGGTGCCATGGCGAAACACTGCTGTCTTGAGCAGTGGTTGGTCTACCAATTCAGCATCCAGAACGAGCTACTCCCAAATCCCCCAAAAAGTACACTAAATTGAACAGTTACATGCAGTTAAAGTTATTTTTAATTAAACAATACTGTTTAAACTCGTTTCTGGTTTGGTTTGATTAAAATAAAAATAAAAAACTACTGTTTTGCAGCAGGAAAGTACATTTGACAGTTTCCTACTGATCTGTAAATCTGAATGCCAGAAATATATTTAATATTACATTTTACATGCTTCCACATCAGAATGCTGTAATACAATTATAATTAGTGCTAATACACAATTTTGTGCTGTAAAGAATGCTTTCAAAAATAGACATGTTAATATTATATTATATTAAATCAATTAACAAAATGCAAAATGAGTGAACAGAAGAAAAATCTACATCAAATCCATATTTGGTGTGACCACCTTTTGCCTTCAAAACAGCATCAATTCTTCTAGATACACTTGCACATAGTTTTTGAAGGAACTCGGCAGGTAGGTTGGAGAACTAACCACAGTTCTTCTGTGGATTTAGGCAGCCTCAGTTGCTTCTCTCTCTTCATGTAATCCCAGACAGACTCGATGATGTTGAGATCAGGGCTCTGGGGAAGGCCGGGCATACCATCACTTCCAGGACTCCTTGTTTTTCTTTACGCTGAAGATAGTTCTTAATGACTTTCACTGTATGTTTGGGGTTGTTGTCATGCTGCAGAATAAATTTGGGGCCAATCAGATGTCTCCCTGATGGTACTGCATGATGGATAAATATCTGACTGTACTTCTCAGCATTGAGGAGACCATTAATTCTGACCAAATCCCCAACTCCATTTGCAGAAGTGCAGCCCCAAACTTGCAAGGAACCTCCATCATGCTTCACTGTTGCCTGCAGACACTCATTCGTGTACCGCTCTCCAGCCCTTCGGCGAACAAACTGCCTTCTGCTACAGACAAATATTTCAAATTTTGACTCATCAGTCCAGAGCACCTGCTGCCATTTTTCTGCACCCCAGTTCCTGTGTTTTCGTGCATAGTTGAGTGGCTTGGCCTTGTTGCCACGTTGGAGGTATGGCATTTTGGCCGAAAGTCTTCCATGAAGGCCACTTCTGACCAGACTTCCCACTGTTTTCTGCCAATTCTGAGTTGATGGCACTGCTGGACATCTTCTGATTGCGAAGGGAAGTAAGCAGATGTGTCTTTCATTTGCTGCAGTAAGTTTCCTTGGCCGACCACTGCGTCTACGGTCCTCAACATTGCCCGTTTGTTTGTGCTTCTTCAAAACAGCTTGGACAGTACATCTGGAAACCCCTGTCTGCCTTGAAATTTCTGCCTGGGAGAGACCTTGCTGATGCAGTATAACTACCTTGTGTCTTGTTGCTGTGCTCAGTCTTTCCTTGAGTTTGGCTGTTCATCACACAGTTTTATTCCTCCTACACAGCTGTTTCTGTTTCAATTAATGATTGTGTTTCAACTTACATATTGAATTGATGATCATTAGCACCTGCAAGACCTGAGGTCTTGTCCAATTTAAATACAATACATGACTTATCAGCTCTGCATAAATATTCAAATGTATATGAATATGTATATATATTTCTTTGAATGGAATATGTAAAATGTTGTTGTATAGTTCTGTCTGTCTATCTTTCTCCCCCTGCACGCCCACTGTTCTGGTTCCACGTGTAAAACATGTTGAACCACTCTCCCCTTTCCCTGCAGCCACTTTTCTCTTTATCTGGTTCCCCCACAGTCCTTTGCATATCCTAGAATGCTATGCGGAGGAAGCGGTGATGTCGCCCCGATGCTAGGTAACTCCATCCTCCAAAGGAGGAAGAGGAAGTAGAGAAGCGAGGGCAGAACCAATCCACATGCATATCCGGGACACTGCCCTCTGCTGATTGGACATTATGCACCTTTTGTTAAGAACTGTATAAAAATGCAAACCCGGAAGATATCTGTAAGAAAAGCTGTTTGAACCCGAGACCGCCTCGTGTTCGCTCTGTTCTTCTTCCGGGCCAGCCTGATTAAAAGACTTCTTTTTTATTTGCAACACTCCTGCACTGCCGTTTTCATCAATTTAAGAGGGTTTCTTCAGCACCTGTTTGGTATAATTGTTTAATCATACACCTGTCTATATGCCTACAAAATCCCTGACTTTGTGCAAGTGTACCTAGAAGAATTGATGTTATTGTGAAGGCAAAGGGTGGTCACACCAAATATGGATTTGATTTAGATTTTTCTTCTGTTCACTCACTTTGCATTTTGTTAATTGATAAATGTAATCTATTAACATTTCTATTTTTGAAAGCATTCTTACTTTACAGCATTTTTTCACACCTGCCTAAAACGTTTGCACAGTACTGTATATTATAGGGTAAAACAAATATGTTAATATTTCTTAATGCAAAACATATTTAAAAAATGTTTTTTAAATGTTTGAACTGAGATGTATGGTTAGGTCATATCATGACACTACAGACATTTAGACTACATTGAATTTGAAAGCATCCATGTGGAAAAATATAGTAAGCAAATATTTGCTTAATAATAATAATAATAATAGGTACTCAATGAAGGCTACTATAATTTAGAAGACACCACCTACTGTGCTAACTTATGAAAATCTGAACATTGTGATTATTAGCCTATTATTGTTATTATTATTAAAAATAACAATACATATCTCTATTTTCCACATGGATGACTTTTATTTTTTAACCAGTTATTCAACTTGTTTGAATAAACTTTTCTGGATACGTCTTCCTAATGTTGCACTATATGAACATATTCAAAAAAATACATGTAATATATATGTATATGTAAGTAAATACAGTATAAGGAATTTAAAAATGACACATTGTATTAAAAAAACATTATTTTAATTGTACCATGTCCAAATATAATTAGAAATATTTGCTAAATAATAATCAAATGTCGTATTAACAAAAAAGGTTATATTCTAGATACGAAATCAATTCCCTGGATATAATTTGTTACTTTTCATGGGACACAGAAATTTAATTGCCTACCGTTGCCTCGACCAGTCTACAGCTAGCTACCTATAGACTCCCATCTCGTGTTTCACTCAGTGCAGACCGCTCCAGTCCTCTGGTGCCAGAACTCACTGCAGCCCACTGCTTTTCCCCCCTTAAAGAACGACCTTCCCACCGAGGTCAGGACCGCAGAGTCCCTGACCACTTTCCGGTGATTACTCAAGACACATCTGTTCAAACTCTACCTGTTATACAGCAGCCTGATCGCCTGGGCTCTTCAGCACTCTTACTTTTATGCACTTTCTTTTTAACATAACATTGTAGTGAGTAAGGTTTAATTTTTACTCCATAGTAGGTTGCTTCTCCAACAAAAGATCTGTTGGAAGGAATCTATTTTAAAGACTATTATAAATATTGCAAGGGGGGAATTATAATTGTAATAATGTGATTACTCTTACTGAAAATCCCTCAAACTCCTCTACTTTGTCGACCACCTGGTTGTGTTGTGGGAATTATTTTTATTAGGATTGATCCCTCATAATGATTCCTTGATTCTTCTCCAGATTCTCCAATTTGTATTTTATTTTTCTCTAAGAATGACAAATGGAATATCAATATTTGCTGCAAGACAAAAAGGTAGAGAACAATTATAGCATCATTTGGAAGAATGAAAATACAAAATACATAATTTTAATGAGAATCCATATTATTACAAATGCATGACTTCAAGTTAACAGACAATGATTAAATATTTTTCATTACAAATGAAGACCATACCTGATGTCAAGGGAGCAGACGTGGCCTTCTCTGGATACACTAAAGAAAAATAAAGTGATTATTATTTAATCTTATAATATTGGCAAAAAATGTGACATTAACAAATGTAGTCATAAAAAACGATAGGTTGTGTATGCAACCAAGGTTATCTGGAAAAGGAAGCACTGCCCAAGGGGGAGGGGTTTCTGCGCACTTCTGCAGGAACCTGATCGAAACATCACTCTATCAAAGCTGCCATTGGCCCCTGCGCTCGTCACTCAGAACAGGTCCCTTCCCACATCCTGTTCCATAAAATGTGACATCAGCGCAGGTTCATCCTCTTTTGCCACTTCGCCTGGACCGAGAACATGAGCTCTCTGTGTCTTGTCCATGCATTAGACTTTATTATTATTGTTTTACAATAATAATTATTATTATCCGGTTGGTTGGTTTCACGGCTGTGCTGTCACCACCGTTTACTTCTGTGTCTATTTGTATTGTTTGGTTATTATTATTTATTATTATCTGTTCCGTCAGCGCTCTGCGGCTCTGGTGCGCTTCGGTTTCAGTTTCGGCTACAAATAGTACAATTTAAAAATAATTGTCGTGTTTATATAGTGCCTTATATATTCTGACTGCTTGCTGTCTTTTTCCTCCACAGCAGGAGCGCTAGCAGCGGCAGTAAAATCCAAGGCCCGGCTGCACAGCCTGAGCCTCAGTGTGTCGTAAGAGATCTCACCCCCGCGTCTTTTGCCCACACTACAGTCCACAACTACAGCTGTGCAGTTTTTAAATGGAGCTCAACGACTGCGGCCATCTCGCACCCCTTCACTTCCCACATGGCATCTTGATGTAGTGCTGGACGCACTTTCCCAAGCCCCATTTGAGCCACTAACTCAGCTGAGCTGAGGTGCAAAACGCATGAGCGAGTTACATGCCCTGTCCGTACACCCATTGTGTGTCTGTTTTGCGGGAGATGGCTCCAGCCTAACCCTGCGTTCCTCCCGAAAGTGCTGTCTCCATTCCATGTCAACAGGCCTATTGAGTTGATGGCTTTTCAGCCTCCTCCCTTCGCTGCAGAGCAAGAGAGTCGGTTTCATCTGCTCTGCCCTGTGCAGGCCCTCAGGTGCTATTTGGAATGCACTAAGGTCATTCGGCACTCAGACCAACTGTTTGCGTCTTATGGAGCGCGGACACAGGGCCAGGCGCTTCCAAAGCAGCACCCCCCGCATCGGATTGCGGACATCATTACCATGGCCTACGAGTCCACCGGGACCCCGGTGCCGGAACACCTGATGGCCCAGTCGACTCGAGGCATTGCCACATCTTGGGCCCTTTTTCAAGGCGCCCCCTTGGCAGACATTTGTGCGGCTGCAGCTTGGGCAAAGTCTTTGAGGAAAGCAGGGCCCTGTTTGGTTCCAAGGGTCAAGTTTCTTAAGACTCAAATAGCTATTTAAATGATTGACACTTTCGTATTCAGTCGACTTAGTCAATTGTCCAGCTGTAAATCTCCACTGATCAGGTGGGCACAGGCGGGCATGCGCAGTCTGTAAAGTTCTTTATTTAATAAAGTCCTTTAAAAGAATTCTTCATACGGCTCAATCTTCTTCTCCCAGTTTAACTCTTCTGTTGCTGGCAAAGACTTAGTTTGTTTCTGGTTCTGGTTCTGGCAACAGAGCTACAGGTTGAGCTGTGGCAGCGAGTTTCTGGTTCAGGTGAGAGAGAGAGAGAGAGAAAGAGAGACCGTGCACTGTTCTTTATAGGCCTGTCAGATCAATAGGTGATTGGTTCTTGAGTTTGTGAGATTGGATTTCGGTTTCAGCCCCCAGTGTCCTATTGGAGGGGGGCTTGATTTATGACTGATGTCAATCCATGCCATCTTTTGGAAATGCCGGTTGGCCCGGGTTCCTAGCTCTGTGTCTGGATTTTGGCTCTCGTCCATTTCAAAGAGTTTTTATTACCTACAGGCCCCCTTCCCCAGACATTTCACAGCAGGATTCCAAACTATTTGGCCTATTCTCGGTGCCATCCTCCCAAAACTGTCACTTTGATGTAAACCAGTTCCACACTTTAAGGAAATCTGATAACTTTGGGGGGAGAGGTCTTCTTTAGATCAGTGCTTCAGCTCAGAGCTAAAATGCTCTTATCAAAATACACCCAACATAATGCTACATGACAAATAGAAATAAATAAGTGGTAATATATTGAATTTCTCTTGAAAACCCGAAGCATTCAAATGGCACCACTTCATTGTCAGGTCTATAGTAAACCGAAGAAATACAAGATGCCATCATGAAAAAGTGTGAAAGCAATTCACAATAATGTATACTTTGATTACAGGTAACCTAGCAAATTATCCGAAATCTATATAATATAACTTCAAATACTTTTGGAACTGTTATTGTTCAAGCAAAAGGTGCAATTTCAAATCTTGTGCTCAATACAAAACATTAGTTAAGTGCTATAGAAAAACAGTGAACAATTCAGTGAAAAGGGGAACAATAGAATAATCATTATTGATAACTAAGTGGATACAATAATAATGAAACAAATTTATAGATCTAATTTGTGACATGATCTGTAATATGTCTTCCTGTCCTGCCTTTCCTCTAACTTCTTTATTTAAGATATCGATGGACAGTCACACTCTAAGAATTATTTGGAGGCATCTATGGTTGAACACACATATCTTCCTTCCAGTCTATTTTTCTGTTTTCAACAGATTAATCCATAGAGCAACACAGAATTTACATTGGTATAGAAGTGCTGCAGTTTAGTCTTGAGACACCTTGTTGGATATGCATAGTGGTTTAACTTGTGCAAATGCATGCTGATGTGTTGATCTGTGCATTCACATCAGCATCTGTTCCCTCCCTGCTCATCAGCTATGCTGCCTAAGTACATAAAGACTTCAATATCTTGCCCATGTACTTGTAGCTAGATCTGTGACCTTGCATATATCACAACTTTTTTTGTTAACTTTCAGACCAGTCCTCAGGTTGCTTTTCATCCTCACTGTTTTCTCTTTCATCTGGAAGAAGGCACTGGGTATGAAGCTGAGGTTGTCAACATTGTCCAGATCTTTTAGAAGGGAAGTAAGTCTTCACCTGATGGCTTTGTCCATGTTCCTTTTGGACTCCTTCATTGACCAGCTGAAACTAAGTTAGAAACTAAATTACAAGTTGCAAAAGTATTTAGACCCTCTCAGTTTTCTCAGTTTGTTGCTTTAAAGCTTGCAGTAATGACAATGAACTAGGAATTGATATGTTCTATACACAACCTACTCCACACATTCTAAGCAAAAAAATGGTAAAGTAGAAAATTAAGATAATGAATGAGAACACCATTTTTTTTATTTATTTTTTTGTTCCTGGGTAGTAAGTGTTATTTCCTAATTGCTTATGCCTCAAAAGTATAGAAAATGGCTATTATTCCCCACAAACTTTGCTTTTGTGACCAGGACAGTGATATTTTGAAATTGACATATTTCCAAAGAGGACAGGTGAATTTGTGTCTTTTCGATCACATAAAGTCAGAAAAAAACAACATATGAATCCAAATTAACATGTATTTATACTAAAGTAATACAAAAATTACTACAAAAGATTTAGAAGTGAGTAGTTGTTTGAGATTTCTGATTATACTGTATTTATAGTATAATCATAAATCTTGAAAAACTACTCACTTCTAAAACTTTTGTAGTCATTTCTCATTGGAAATAGGTACATTTCAAAATATCACTGTCCTGGTCACAAAAACAAAGTTTGTAGGGAATAATAGCCATTTTATATACTTTTGAGGCATAAGCAATTAGGAAATAACATTTAGTACCCAGGAACAAAAATTTTGTTACATACCGTAATATGAAATAAAAGTGGAAAATTCATGATTGCATAAGTGTTTAAACCCTTTGGCAAACCTAAATCAATTCAGGTGCATAAAATGACTGGAGCCACACAATTAGTTGAATGGTCTCTGTTTGTGTGCAATAGTAGTGGTTCTCATAATTTCAGAATACAAACACCTGTCTCTGTGAGTTTCTTTGGTCAAGTATTGAATTTCAAGTACACACTCAAGAATCATGATATGGGGTACTTCTCCCCTCAGGGACTTGAAAACTTCTAAAGCCTGGGACACACCAGTGCGTTGTTGTTTCACCTCTCATCAATTTTTTTTATATAATGGATGTCTATGGACCCAGACACACAAGTGTGTTGTGCTGCATCCTCAGGTGTTTCTCCCAGAGCAATTTTTGACGCGATGCTTGATGCATGGCTCTCGACTAATGGCAGTCCAATCCTGAGTGATGTCACCACTATATGTTGTACATTATGGCACAGATGTATAAAGTAGTTAAAAAAAAAAAAAAAAAATAATAATAATAAAAAAAAAAAAATAATAATAATAATAATAATAATAATAATAATAATAATAATAATAATAATAATAATAATAATGCTAAAGTTCCTAGAGAAACTTTGTCTGCATGTGAAAGTATGTTTGAGTATACTAAGCAGTATGTTTCACTGTACATGTAGTACTGTAATAAGTACAAGATACTACACTATACAACAGTGTACTATAGTATATAACTAGTTACTACAGTATACTATAGTATAAAAGTGTAATATGGTATTGTAGTGTAAGGTACACTTCAAAGAAGTGAATTTAAGTATCACCTTATCAAGAATCCTAGAATCTTGTAGAACTCAATTTCTGCAATAATTGGACGCAGACACCAATTCCAAAGATATAAATTCTCAGATTTATTAAAAACAAAGATAAAATGTAGCACTACACTAGTTATACAAAAAGTGAAAAACTAATAAAAATTCACTCAAGATCACCAAATCAAAGACCATGGAATCGCATATGATAACACACAAACCGTTACACATAATTATAAACACATTGACTACAATACCGGTTAGTAAGACGAAGGTGAGTCTCTCATTAGCATTGTTAGTTGGACATTAAATAACTAATGCAGGTTAGTATTTAAGTCAAATAACTTCTCATTACATATATCAGTCTCATTTACATTTGGGTGCCGAGAAAGATTATATCATTTCTTGTTACCACAATTCTCCCTAATTGATTATTGTTCAATGATTAAGGATAGGCAGGGTCACCTATAATCTAGTGTCTATTAACTTGTGTCAATTTCAGACTAAACAGTTAAACAGGAATGAGAAGATATTTCTCGGTGTTGACAGATTTTATTTCAAAAATTGTCAAACAAAACAGTTTAATGCAGCACTCATTATATTACACAATCTAAAGTTTATGACTCACAGAATAACATTTCTAATTGATTTCTCAAATGTCATGAATAATAAACTCCAAACTGTTAAACTTATCTGAACTTCGTCGCAGAGAGGCCTCTCTGTCTTCGGGCTCAAATAAAAACACACGGCACGAGGTCCGTGTGGTTTGGAACGAAGGCAGACCGGTTCGGCTTTGTCCAATAACTTCCACTTCAGTCGATGCTCCTGGAAGTTGGGGTTTCGCGAAAGTAGAGTCTTTTCCAAACAGATTTTCCACTGGTTTGAAGGCTCCAAGGTTGCAATCTTTGCAATCTGAGGAAAGCAGGGCCCTGTTCGTTTCCAAGGGTCAAGTTTCTTAAGACTCAATAGCTATTTAAATGACTGAACACTTTCATATTGAAGTCGACTTAGTCGATTGTCCAGCTGTAAAACTCCACTGATCAGGTGGGTACAGGCGGGCATGTGCAGTTTCTAAAGTTCTTTACTTGATAAAGTCCTTTAAAAGAATTCTTCGTACGGCTCAATCTCCTTCTCCCAGTTTAACTCTTCTGTTGCTGGCAAAGACTTAGTTGGTTTCCAGTTCCGTTTCTGGTGACAGAGCTACAGGTTGAGCTGTGGCAGCGAGTTACTGGTTCAGGTGAGAGAGAGAGATGCCGTGCGCTAGCTTTTATATGTCAGATCAATAGACGATTTGTTCTTGAGTTTGTGAGATTGGATTTCGCTTTCAGCCCCCAGTGTCCTATTGGAGGAGGCTAGATTTACGACTGACTGATGTCAATCCATGGCATCTTTTGGAAATGCCGGTTGGCCTGGGTTTGTAGCTCTGTTTCGGGATTTTGGCTCTTGCCCACTTCAAATAGTTTTATGACCTCCATGCCATATTCCCCAGACATTTTCACAGCAGGGATTCCAAGCCATTTGGCCCATTCTCAGTGCCATCCTCCCAAGATTGCCATTTTGATATAGAACAGTTCATGGGCCGATGAGCTCAGGAATTCTGGTAACACCTTCTTTAGATCAGAGCTCCAGCTCAGGGCTAGGATGCTCTATCAAAATACACCCCCCCTTAATGCTACATGGTAAACCCTCTGTATTTACTCCGGTGAAGTCTTCTCTTGATTGTTGACTTTGACACAGATACACCTGGCCAACTGTTGTGAAGGGGTTTTTCTTCACCTGGGAAAGAATTCTTCTGTCATCCACCACAGTTGTTTTCTGTGGTCTTACGGGCCTTTTGGAGTTCCTGAGCTCACCAGTGCGTTCTTTCTTTTTAAGAATGTACCAAATAGTTGATTTGGCAACACCTAATGTTTTTGCTATCTCTGATTGGTTTGTTTTGATTTATAATGCAAAACTGAAGGCAAAACTCCCAAAGAACAATCAGGAACTAAAGACGGCTGCAGTACAGGCCTGGCAGAGCATCACCGGGGAAGAAACCCAGCATCTTGTGATGTCTATGGGTTCCAGACTTCAGGCAGTCATTGACTGCAAAGTATTTGCCACCAAGTATTGAAACTCACAATTTAATTCATGATTATGTTAGTTTGTCCAAATACTGTTGAGACCCTAAAACTGGGGGGAACACATATACAAATGGGTATAATTCCTACACCGTTCACCCAATTTGGATGTAACTACCCTCAACTTAAAGATGAAAGTCTACACTTAAAGCATATATGTATTGTTTCCTTTCAAATTAATTGTGGTGGTGTACAGAGCCAAAATGATGAACATTGTGTCCTTGTCCAAATATTTATGGACCTAACTGTATGTGTGTGTATATATATATATATTGTGACAACTAACAAACCAAGGTATACCATCACAAATCCAATTGTATATTCGGGAGTCGGACACATCTGATTGGACAGGAACATGCGGAATCAGCAGAGTATGAGTGACAGCTGGACAACTGCATATAAGAGGGAAAGAGAAAACACAAAGCAAAGAACACAACTGCAAGAACAAGTACACACATATGTAATGCTACGTAACATGTAGGATAAAGGGGTTGTCCTTTTCAGCAACACTTAAATACATAGCATTCATCCACCCCTCTAAGATCTGTGGCATAGTGAAGGGTAATGCTCCAGTGGCCACATGTAAAGGAAGCTGTGTCTACCGACCAAACATTACAAACAATGGCTAGTAACCGGTTGCCTAATGCACAACGTTGTTATAGGTGTGGGTTAACTCGGGGAGCTGATTGGGCCATTTACTCTGTTCAGCCTCCCCCAAAGCCCCCAGAAGGGAGAGCAGGGTCTGATTTAGCCATTTGCAGGCTCCATGGCCTTGGGGATGGTAGGAAGTGGTCCTGCTCTTCCTTATCCTATATATGTTTGCGAGGTCAGCCATTAGTTTGGACTCAAAACTGTCTCCTTGGTCACTGTGGAGGTGTTCAGGGCAGCCAAAAAAAGCCTTCCACAGCACCTTTACCGGGGTGGGGGCCGATTGGTCCTGCACCGGTACTGCCCAGGTGAATGGCAAGAATAGATCCACTATAACTAACACATTGATATTAATTGTCTGGGTGTCCCAAGGACAGATGGTCAAAGCGACTACCTCTAAGAGGTACAAGGTCTTGATGGGAACTGTGGGGGCCCCCATTTCTGGCCACGTCTTTGCCCAGGAGCACCGGGGGCACTCCCCAGCCCAGGGTTTTCGAATCCTCACCCATTCCGTACATCTCACGTATTACTGGCAAAGTCCGGGCACTGCTTGCATGACCGGTGGCCTCATGGTACTAGACCATGGGTGGGGAGCGTCCGGCCTCCGGGCCGTATACGGTCTGTTTGAGTCTGTTTGCTCCGGCCCTAGAGTCCATTTGAAAAAAATAATTTCTGTGACATACACTTAACACTAGAAGCGCCAAGCTTATGTAATAAACATCTCTACTGCGTTTTAACTGAATAAACACAAAAATAAATAAGTTATAACCACATTTACCTAGAATAGCCAAAACGGGGTTATTTTCATCGGTCATTAAAATACATAATAACTCAAATATAACCCATAATCCTGCCTGCCCTTTACAATAGAGTCAGTCTGGCGCTCAAGTGGCGATCTCTACCTGTCTACAGTTTTTCATGTGCTTGAAAAACACACGCATTGTACAGCATTACAGGTGTTTTCTTACAACTGTATTCAGATTGAGTGGATACAATGATTTCCCGCAAATAAACATGGATTGGAAATGGAGATTGAAGAGAGCTCATTTTGGACATGCCGTGTATATGAATATGACTGATTCAGGGGCATCAGTGATACTGGCAATGACAGATCATTCGTGGGTTTGTGCCAGTGCTGTGAAAACATTGCGAGTGAAACGACACGGAGTCCTTTTACTCTACTGATCTACTGCACATAGTACATAGTGCAATAGTGCAGCCACATCGCACGCAAAATGATTCATGGACATTATCAGTGGAGGAGCATTTATTGTGACGCTATATATTCATGGAGTGAAAGCGTTCACCTGGAGAGGGCTTTCAAAATGCAGTGTGAGGTATGAGCTCATGCAGGGAAAGCAGAGAAACGTGTCCTGTGTGGACTGTCCCGAGCTGTCAGGTATGCAGGCAAAATATATAATAAACAGTTTATTGAAATACACTGATCTTATTCACTGTAGCTTTGTATATTGAAAACAAAGTTTACACAGTGTTGAAAATGTTTACTTTAGTGTACAATTATGTTTTGATAAATGCAATAGTTATTTTTGAACTATAAAATATTGCTTTTGAGCATTATTCCAATATTTACGTTTACACTTGTTTCATTATCATATTGTATGCCGTTTTTGAGCTTTTTGCTTATTGTAGGCTATATGGTTACTCATGTTTTGACTGCAGTGTGTGTGTTTAGAAAAAAGTGATTTGTTCTTGCATTAGAATGTAAGTTTCATCTGTATTAATGTTTTAATGTATGTGTATTAATTAAGGTTGTGGCCTGTGAACACTTGAATGGCCTTACATGTAATGCTGGCTGAAGCTGCCAAATCTACCCTGAGGTGGCTAGAGGAGGTACATTTCTCTTGTGCTGGCGGTTGGGCAATTTTCCCATGGTCGGACTTGTGTTTAGCACCACTGATGTTCTTGGCTTTGTATTGGCATCGCATCATAGTAGACCTGGCCCCTGACTTCCCCTATCTGAGTACTGGGGAAGTGGCAGACCATCTCCAGGTTCTCGATACTCCTTAACCGGATCCGGCACTGCCACACTCACCCCCATAACTTGTCTTTATCCAACACCTTCCACATTCTAGTCGAGAGTTCACTGAACCTCCAGAGCCAAACCACCATGGCCTTTGTCAGAGACAGACTCATCGAGAAACTGCACAGTTACAATCCTGTACCTGATGTCCAACAAGATGCCCATAACATCTCTCCTATAGAAACACTCCTCTAGCAGGTTGTGTAGCAAAGCTAATCTCAAAGATATCTTTCTCTTTATGTGTCAGCTTCACCAGACAGTTCAAGTCTGCAAAACTGCAATCTTGACATCCGCTGGTCTCCTCCGACTTCCCTGGTGAACTGGACTATGTTGATTTGCAGTCTACAATGAGTGTGGAACTTCATCATGATCCGTTGTCTCCAGGGAGTGGGTAAAGTACAGATGGAGCTGTTTAAAGCAGGACTGATTGGCCCCTTCTGCTTCCTAGCCTCTCCCAGATAGCTCCTCCAATGCAGGACTCCTGTAGAGAGGCAGGATTAAGGCAGAGAAACAAAAGAAACAAAAACAGGAAACAAAGAACTTGTGGCCCAAGGAGAGACTCTCAAGGAGCACCTCCTCGGGTCACCTATCCTTCCCTGGAGGCAGGTTGGGCCACTCCTTGCCTGATCCAGTTGATGGAAGGCTGGTGTTCTCAGAGTCCAAGGTTGAAGGAGGCCAACTCAGTTCGCTCACCGAGGCCTGTATCTCCTGCTGGTAGTGGAGATTCCGGTGGGCTCCTGAAGCCTGCTCGCAAATCAAGGTCCTCCTCGGTTTACAATCCCATTGGTCCAGGCAGGTATCTGTCCTCTGCTGCTCCCCACAGATGGATCTTCTACAGCTGGGCCTCCCTTGTACTGGAACTGGAACTCCACTGGATCAATAGCATCTCTACACTGCCTCTGTCACAGCAAGAATCAAACATAAGCAAAAGGTCACTTCAAAAACAGGATCTTCTCCAGGTCCCCCTTATGGTGATGGAGGGAAACCAGAGACCAAGATAATAGTTTAAAGCTGGCTCACTCATTCATCGACAAGGACTGCGTTGCTGCATATGTCCTTCTTGGCTGTAGACTGTAGACTGTAGACAGATGGGCTACCCTCGCTCCATCCAGCAGGGTTCTACATGGGTCTGGTATCTCTTCTTTTAACAGGCATCCCAGCTCATTCATCTGATTTTGCAGGTCCTCCTGCAACTCAGCCCGTAATGTAGCTCTCCAGGCAGAGGGCTCTCTAATGTAGGGCTCTCTCAGAGACAGCTAATGCCACAGCCTGGGTGGTCACATATTCAGTCTCTCCCAAGCCTTCTGCCTCCAATGCTTGTGCCTCTTTTCACACCTGTGTGAAGGTTATGGCTGGTTCCCGCCACACCTGTTGCAGCAGCTCCTTTTTGAGGGGCCACATCATCAGTCTGGAAATATACTGGTCACGCAGCATCTCTTCTTCCTGGGCCAACCCCCATGACTCCTTCCGACACCACCTGGAAAACAACTTGCACAGTCATAAAGTGAAAGCCCCCAGAGTCTACCCTTTGTTTTGTTTAGTCTGGAGAAACTGAGCATGCAGCACAGCCTACGAACCTCACGATTGATACAGGCACATCTATCAACCCCAAAACCTGTTGACTGGTGGCCCTTTCCTGAAAATTTCTCTTTTGGCAAGACCTTCTAGGGCTCCACACAAAAAATCCAATGTTGGCTATTCCCACAACATTGCTTGAACCTGCTCCTTCCATTCATTTCACTCAACAGGCCGCAACTACGTCACATGTTTACATAACCTAATTTTGAAACCCAAAACAGCGCTGCCCATCAGGAGAAGAAGTGGGCCAAAACAATATGTTGAATTTCTTTAAAGCTGAACATATTCTGGGCCAGATGCATATATGTAGTATATATTTGTAATATACAGCTATCAGGATTTTAAATAAAAACTGTTGGGTTGCAGTTCTCCTTTAAGAGGGTGAGTGTGTACACATGCACAAATATGCCACCTCAATTTATCGCGAGAGAGGAACTCGCTACAACCCTTCCCTCTTTCTCCCCGGGCAGGCTCTGTGAGACCCCAATACCCCTTTTCCACTTGCATATGCGAGCCATGCCGGAACCAAGCCGAGCTGGCCTGGCATGGCTCGGGTGTGTATCCACTGAGTGAATGACGTCAGACCCTGTGAATATCGGGAGTTGTGTGCCTGATGTTGAAAGATAAGTGGATTTTTCAAATTACAACAATGGAGGAGCTTGAGAGTGTGGTTGTGCTTGTAATTTTTGGTTTTTATTTTTTACTAAATGAAAATGAAAAACAACGATGTGCTGACTACAAGAAGACGTGAGACAATCTTCTTGGAGAGACTACAAATTTGCATCTCGTGAGAAATCTACTCCACATAAAACACCTTCGTTAAAAAATAAGGTAAGTTTAAGCAATTATTAAACTTAGCGGTTTCAAAAGCTGTGTTGCAACATGCAAATGTTTGGATTAAAACTTTTTACCATGGCTTAAGTTATCATCTTTTACTGTTATAGCCTACATAAATTAATATATATATCGAGTAAGCAAGTTAACAAAAGTTATCAGACATAGAGGTGAAAGTCCTAAGACCTGTAAAAACTTATTTTATTTAAACTCTTTGTGTAGAACAATCCTACGACTTTGTATGTATGTAAATAGCAGCATTAGTTTTAAGTATACGTAGTGTATTTAAACCTAGTAATAGGGTTATTAGTAGTGTATTTAATTTATAATTGTGATTCAATTTCTAATGTAAATGAAAAACATTTACAATTATTATTTAAAGCTGTGCAGAACTGATCTTTTTTCTTTCTGTCTACCCAGATTCTTCAGTACTGCATTTCAAAGCAAGAAAGGAACGACATTATGGACACACATCAGGTCATCAGATATTGGAATAATGCTCAAAAGCAATATTTTATAGTTCAAAAATAACTATTGCATTTTTCAAAACATAATTGTACACTAAAGTAAACATATTCAACACTGTGTAACCTTTGTTTTCAACATACAAAGCTACAGTGAATATAATCAGTGTATTTCAATAAACTATTTATTATATATTTTGCCTGCATACCTGACAGCTCGGGACAGTCCACACAGGACACGTTTCTCTGCTTTCCCTGCATGAGCTTATACCTCACACTGCATTTTGAAACCCCTCTCCAGGTGAACACTTTCACTCCACGAATATATAGCATCACAATAAATGCTCCTCCACTGAAGACTCTGTATAGGATGTTGAAGAAAGTGTTTTGTGATAATTATATAATGTTTTATATTAATACTAGCATTAGAAGTAGTTTGTATACAGACTGAGCAGATTAGATTTAGCAGGACAAGTAAAGGGTCAACAAGGTCGATTTGTTAGAGACTCCTGTCAGTAATGAAAGATTACACAGTGCTGAAATAGCCTACAGATGTCTGGTGTGAATTTGTTTATGACTTAATCGTTTCTCAAGATAGGCAGAAATTGTTTCTGTTAATGGGCGATTGACACTAGGTAAATGACGACCGTGGGATCGCATCTTCCTAGTGCACATCAAAGACAGACATCTGCTTTTTGTATCTTCTGATTGGATGAACAGCCATAAGATGTTACATCATTTTTCCTATAAATTTGTACTCATGTTTGTAAACATTAAGTCTCACTGAAGGAATTATTCCTGACGTGGGGCTTCCGTGCGGCTTGATTAAAGTTCTATTTGCTTTATCTCCGCGACTTCTCCACTTATTTCTGAGACGGTTCTACATCCACTGATAATGTCCATGAATCATTTTGCATTTGATGTGCTGCACTATTGCACTCTGTACTATGTGCAGTAGCAATCGCGTATTGATCATTGGAGTAAAAGCACTCGGTGCCATTTGGACCATTTCCATCGCAGTTTTTTTACAGCACTGGCACAAACACACGAATGATCCATCATTGCTATTATCACTGATGCCCCTGAATCAGTCATGTTCATATACACGGCATGTCCAAAATGAGCATTCTTCAATCTCCGTTTCCAATCCATCTTTATTTGTGGGTAATCACTGTATCCACTCAATGTGAATACAGCTATAAGAAAACACCTGTAATGCTGTAAAATGCGTGTGTTTTTCAAGCACATGAAAGACTGTAGACAGGTAGAGATCGCCACTTGAGCGCCAGACTGACTCTATTGTAAAGGGAAGGCAAGATTATACGTTATATTTCAGTTATTATGTATGTAAATGACAAATAACCTGATTTTGGCTATTCTAGGTAAATGTGTTTATATCTTATTTATTTTTGCGTTTATATAGCTAAAACGCTATAGGCATGTTTAATACATATATTTAGGAAAAGTCACGAACGGGTATGCGCAGTGTAATTAGGAACACATAGTAATTCAAATTTTAATAACCAAATCGGTCAAATTGACCGGCTCGGACCTTTTTGTGTTAAATAAGAGGGTGGCTATAGCTTTATGGAAACTTGCAACCAATGCAGAATACAGAAGTGTGGGACACTTATTTGGAGTTGGTGTTAGCTGTTTGTCACTGTGTGCAAGAATTTTGCATAGCAGTCACCCAGATACTGCTACCCGAACACCTGCCAGTTCCAAAGCCAGAGCAGATTGCAGAAATGGCTTTGAACAGAGTACTTTGAACAGAGATTCGGGTGCCACAATGTGTTGGTGCGATTGATGGCTCCCATATCCCCATCATAGCCCCACAAAAGAATTACCATGACTATTTCAACTGCCAAGGCTGGCACTCAATAATCCTGCAAGAGGTGGTGGACGGAAAGGGACAGTTGTGGGACTTGTGTGTAGGGTAGGGTATGCAGGTAGTGTACATGATGCTAGAGTCCTGAGACAGTCAACATTGTGGACATTATCATCCAGTGGGCATCTCTTCCCAGATCACCCAAGGAACATTTGTGTACATGACATGGGCTATTATATTATTGGTGACTAAGCCTACCCTCTACAGAAGTGGCTTATGAAGCCATTGTCCAACACTGGCAGATTAGGTGTGCAGCAACGCCAGTACAACTACAAAGTCAGCTGTGCTAGATCAGTGGTGGAAAATGCATTCGGAAGGTTAAAAGGCAGATGAGGTGTCTTATGAAAATAAATGATTGTCATGTGGACCATGGTGAAGAATCCCCTTTTTAATTGCTTTCAGAAATCAGACTGTAGAGTAGATTGAATCAAATAGAGTCTTTATTCAAGCCGCTTGGAGAAAAGTAATACACACAGACACGCAGGTCTCTGTCCTTACTTCCCTAAAATCATAGAGCTTACATGATGTTATATACATACTGCGATATCCTGGACAGGGTGAGTTTGAACCAATAAGGGGGAGACAACTCCCTATCTTATGATATCCTCACTATCTTTCTGATTAAGCTTAAACACAATGTTTTCTATTTTATGCCCAAATATGGAGACATATGTAACCATTTTGTTATTTATATTCCACAACACGTATCTAACGCATGTCTAGATAGGCAAAGGGAGGTTGTGTTCCCACTTCCCCATCTTCTTGTGGTTTTACTAGAACTGCTTCTAGAACTGCTTCTACATTACTGCCTGTTTAGCCCCGCCCACCGATTAACACATATAGTAGGTAAATAACAAGAGAGGTAAATGCAGGTCTATGCAGAAACCAAATGATAAAGTTGGCTCCGAAGACAACAATTGACAAGTTTTTGACTTTAATGAAAATGATGGATGATTAATATAAGAACGACAGCTTGACAAATGATGGTACATTCGTTTATACTTCGTTTACATGAAGCAGAGCGAATTATCCTTTGTCAGATATAACTGTATCTAAACTTTATGTGCAACAACCAATGAAACATAAAACGTGTAATATGCATAAATGTTAACAACATGACGACACAATCCGCTTTCTGTAGCGTCTTCAGCTAAACTCTAATATAATGTAATAGGCTAACTACCTCACAAATACATAAAGTATAAATATAAATAAAGATAATTATTTACCACGATGGCTGTAGTATCCTTGCCATTTGAGTTGCAGGTTCATTGTCTTCTGATTTGGGATCAGACTCATGTATGGCTGAATTTCACCGGCTGCCATTTCTCAACATCGGAAGTTTTCAAAACAATTCCACACGTGTACTGACGGGGGAGTTGAAAATGTTGAAATATGCAAAACTGTTAGCCAATCATACCAGTGGTCGTTTACTTCCGAGTCTACAATCCACTAAGCCTATTCCAACGGTGTGTTCCGATGAGGGGGGTCAAAACAGGACAGAAAATAGCCTATTACTTCTAAATTATGATGTTTTTTGATGTACAAATCTTGATAACATTATAAGTGGACCTCAGAGAACAGTACAAAATAAAAAAAGGCAGTTCATGACTTAGTTCTTGAAATAGTTTGAGAAGTACAAACTGTATGTAACCTTTTTATTCAAATAATTGTATTACCTTGCTTCAGAAAACAAATATCTGTATATATACCTGTTAGTTACTGGTTTCCTTTGTACAATAAATACATTACTACCATTTTTTTTAAGAAACACAAATGTTGGGGAAACAAAATTAAATTGTATTACATTATTTAGATACAAAAATATGACTATTAATAAGTATTATTAAGCTATATATAAAACAAACTTTAAAGTGCAATACAAGTATACACAAAATAACTTTAAAGTACAACAGAACCACAAACAAAACTTTAGAGTGCAATAGAACTTTAGACAATACAATATATCTTCAAAGTGCAATACAACCACATACAAAACAAAAATATTTAGTCGAGTGGAATGGGTTCATCTTTATTCAGGGAGGCAGAAATTGCAGCATCGCATTCCCTTTTCTGTCTGTCCATATTAAATTATCTTTCTTTGAGTTCTTGGTATGCCTGTATTTCCTGATGTAGAAATTGCAGGTATTTGTCCGAATATCCGAATCTTGAATAGCCTCCACAAATTATTTCGCCAAACTAGAGAGTTCTGATCATTTTTGTTTGACTGAAAATAAAATGTTAAAAAGTAATTTCAATAATAAAGAAAACCAGTGATAATGTAAATCAGTGTACACATCTATGAAAAACAAGAAAGCAAAGTAATAAACAGTAATTGCATAATAATATTAGTGATTAAGGCCATCCATGCACCTCTTGTGACACTTACTCTTGCCCCGAAAATTCTCTGCCTGGTTCAGGGTCAGCTTATCAAATTTGCCAGTGGGTAATGTTTTTTCAATGTGCCAGCATGGTTTCCGGTTTGGGTCAGATATGCAAGTGGAAAAAGGGTTCAAGTCAATCAAGTTACACATCTGTTGTCATGCAAATCAGCCATCACCCATTGGCTGGACACTTGACCAATCCACAATAGTTGGCTGTCCTCTGACTAGAAATACCAATGAGGAACCACCACATGGCCTTAGATTTGAACTATCCAATCACCACAGATAAGTGAAAGTGAAATTATTTAGTGCACCCAGCTTCACAAACTGAAGGAAGCACAATAGAAAAAGCCGATCCTCTGACATCAAGTCTGGAAAACCCCACAAATGTGCTCAGTGCAGCACAGACATCCAACAAACAGGCTCTTAGAACTGAACTGGTCAAGTGCGCCACCAGTTGCTCACATAATGGGAGGCGAATTAAATTGAAAACAAGCTATTTAATGCAAATATAAAGTCACAGAAAAATATAGAAATGGAGCTCTGCACTATAATAACAAATAATAAACCAAGATTTTATGTTTGTTTATAGTAACTAGACACTTTGCAGTCTCAAAAGGAGCAGCTGCCAATGTTCCAGTCACAAGACTTTTGGCCTGTGAAAAGCTAATGAGTTTTTATTTTGCTAGCAATGCAAAATGTGAACAGTATTCACCTTCCTGAAGGATGAACAACAAAAGAGGAAGTGTATCTGTAAACTGTATATATAAGCAGAGTGACTACACATCGGCAGCTATGTTGAGTTTTCCACCACTTCCCAGTGTGTGTGCAATATCTCATAGTCCTCTTTGGGAGCTATTTTCAACTTGAAAGATAACTCCATTTGTGTCTTCGTTAACAAATTCATATGGCAAGCCAAATTGTCATTTAGAGACATCTCAAAATACAATTCAAGATATCTTAAATTGAATTGCAGATATCTCAAACTAACTCCATTTCAAGTTATCTCGAAAGTGATGATTCTGCCAGAAACGTGTGGAAACTTCATCCGCAATCTTTTCTACTAATATTACTACATCCATAGATATCCATAGACTATTCTGCCATGCGAATTTGCATAAAGACTACTAAAGTTGTAACAACTGATGAGAAGTTTTGAATGCATATATGTAAACAAACCCAGGAGAGGTTGCGTGTATGATGTTGCATTCGTAGAATTCCAGAGTATTCTGCATATTATGAGAAGCAGTTGAATCACATTTTATTCAACAGAAAATTGTATACAGGTATTATAATTATATCTTTGTGTTTTTGTTAGCAATATAATGTCATTTGCAATAGTTTGGGATATATTGTGGGAATTTTAAGAGTGCATGGAAAACCATTACATTTATCCTTTAAATAAAAAAGCTTCTTAGAATCTTAGATCTCTGGATCTCTGGTGAAATCCATTACTGATGGATGGAAATTTATCCTATTACATATAATCATACTATGTTATGGGGAGGGGGGTAAAGGAAAGTCTGTACTTTACCAGGATTTCTACCTACTCTCTCAACAACTGATGTTCAAAATAAAACATGTTCTCACCTACCCACACCACAGGGCACTGAAATTCAGGCAGCCTTACCATGCGTCCCTTGTCCAGGAGCATTGCCATTTATAGATTTATTTATTTATTTATTTATTTATTCATTTATTTATTTGTCCTTGTTTATTCAATACAGATGTTACTGTAGATTCTTTAGCACACTGTTTATTTTTTAAGAGCTATTTCAAACAAGGTTCTTATTTTTCATGACAATTTCAAATAGCACCGAAATTGAAGAGCATACCTTCATTGTATTTTTCCTTTGACAAATTATTTTCAGTATCCCCTCTAGCCCTGCTTGCAACCTGTCTCTACCTGCATTATTAAACAACTGCCAGCACATTTAAAGTATAAGGCCAAGGGCCAACAGAAGTAATGGATTCTTTGTTATCTGGCTCCAACACTGAATACATTATTTTATTTATTCTATCAGCAGTGGCTGTCTCCTCTCTGGATTATTTTGTGAAAACATATATTGCTTCTATTATTTTTTGACACGTTTCAAGTAATGGAAGTGCACAAAAAGTAATGTATCATCTGGTTTTAAGAGGCACAGGTGCATTTACATAGTTGAAAGAACATGTCTTTTTGATAGTTATGTTAGTTTGATCTGACCGAAATATAATTTGCATCCCTATGTAATATTGCCTCATGTTAGCAACAATCATGGAACATTTGAACTAATTAAGCACTCCACCTTGCAGCTTCTCTGTATCAATTTGATCATCATGAAACACTTTGGCAGGGACATATAGGCAAACATAAGACTATAATCATTAATTGTTACAGAAAAAAAGACCCCATGGTGAGTTGGATGATATCGATTTACCTATCTCTATACCTAAACATAATCCTATCCCTGAATGTTAAAACTAAACTCTAACCTTATTAATTGCCCTCTCAAAGTCTTCAGCCCAGACATAACCTATCCAAAACCTCTCGTAACCCTAAGCTTAACCTGAAAATGTTGAACTATACATACACCGATCAGCCATAACATTATGACCACCTGCCTAATATTGTGCAGGTCCCCCTGCGGCTACGCAGCCCCATACGCAACAAACTGCGATGCACTGTGTGTTCTGACGCCTTTCTATAAGAACCAGCATTAACTTTTTCAGCAATTTCAGCTAAGGTAGCTCGTCTGTTGGATTGGACCACATGGGCCAGCCTTTGCTCCCCACGTGCATCAATGAGCCTTGGCCGCCCATGACCCTGTCACCGGTTCTCCGCTTTTCCTTCCTTGGACCACTTTTGATAGGTACTGACCACTGCAGACCGGGAACACCCCACAAGAGCTGCAGTTTTGGAGATGCTCTGACCCAGTCGTCTAGCCATCACAATTTGGCCCTTGTCAAAGTCGCTCAGATCCTGACGCTTGCCCATTTTTCCTGCTTCTAACAAATCAACTTTGAGGACAAAATGTTCACTTGCTGCCTAATATATCCCACCCACTGACAGGTACCATGATAATGAGATCATCAGTGTTATTCACTTCACCTGTCAGTGGTCATAATGTTATGGCTGATCGGTGTATAGCTCTAATCATTCTGAATTTGAACATAAATATAACCATAATCCTAAATTTTAACTATCATAGAACATTAAATATAATTCCAACAATAAACCTTTTCCTAACTGAGATTTTAATCTTAATCTGACCTCTTTATGAGACCCCATTTAGATTTTGGCTTTGAGTGCCACATAAAGAGCAGAATGGCCAAGATGCCAGGGAAGTGTGGCATAGCCAGACTTCAGTGAAAATGAAAAAAGCAAGGATATTAGAGAGAAAAGAGATTGTTGGGTAGTAAAGCTGAAGAGAAATACGTCTGTTAAATCTGAGTTGAAAGGATGGACAGCCTGTTCATGAAGTAATGTGCTGTGCAGGAAGTTTCTGTAATGATTACTTTTTGTCAAAACCAGTGCAAAATCATTACACAAAGCCACATAGCACTGAAGCAGGTGTCAGTAAAGCACTAGATTGCTTATAAAAAGAAAGTCTTTGGATTCCTTGAATAGACTGAACTCTCAGTGCATCCTGGCTCATGCCATGTATGTGTAATTTATTTCTCTGCACATTGCAGTGTCTGGCTGATGTCAATGTGCATTATTTCATGCCCTTTACCACTAAGGTTTCTTGATTAAGCATGCAACTCAATATTTTTTCTTTATCTTCCTCTGCAATGCAATTTTGATGACCTCCCCTGAGGATTATATTCCCACCCCCATCTTATTTACAATGTTCATTTTATTCATGTTCTCTTCTCCATTAACCTTGATGTAGAGAATAATTTAGACAGTTTTACAAGGTTCATTGTGTACCTGAGCCTGCTATGATGTCACTCCCCTAGACCTTGAAAAGTGTACAAATGTCCTACTCCTGGAAACCAGTCTTAAACACCATTCACGCTGAAATACCGGAAAATTGCAGGCAACGTTTGCCTGCTTTTTTCCTGTTGCACCCCATTCACATAGGCTTTGAAAGCTGGAAAATTTCTGGCAAGGATCCTTTCACATAGAAAACAGAGACTGCCAGCAACAGCGCAGTAGCCATGGCAACAAGATGCTACAGAAGCATGTGGATTCGAGAGAGGAGACACGGGCCCATATTCTGTATGTGTTTGTATAAGTTTGATAATTTCAGGGCGCCGGTTCGGTTCAGACTCACTAGCAAGAA
Source organism: Amia ocellicauda (assembly GCF_036373705.1). Classification (NCBI taxonomy): domain Eukaryota; kingdom Metazoa; phylum Chordata; class Actinopteri; order Amiiformes; family Amiidae; genus Amia; species Amia ocellicauda. The sequence continues at coordinate 24,707,099 of NC_089857.1, forward strand.
CTAGTCAGGAGGGAAAGGCAAACGATATGTCAATCTAGGTGCGTTGTGTATTTTTTGCATTGTGGTCACTGGACCCAGCGATCACAGAGCATTTGAACCAGTGATCCCAGTATGAGACTCGGCTCTCGGTTCATGGTTGCGTGACTAGAGGCATTATGTGGGGTCTTGACAAACTGCAGCAAAGTTAAATCAACTAAAATAAATAAGATAAAAAGCATGACATTACATTGTGTGTATATCTATATCTCCTAAAAGTTTAGGTTTGCAGATCTGTGATTGATTGATTGCTCAAAGCAACTTATTTTTTATTTTAATGCAGTAATGTCAATTAAATAACTTGAAATAAACTACCATCAGTGTCACTGTAATGTAGTCTAAAGTCTTGTTCATACTAGATGTTTGAAATTTTGTATTCTGTGTTTGGTTTGGTTTGGTTTGGTTATTTTGGAGAAGAGTGTGAACAACATATTTCGATTGGCAAATGAACCAAAACAAACTGAAAACACAGAAAGAGGTAGTCTCGTAAAGTAACTGTGTTTGGTTCGCTTGGAAAACTTGAATGTGACACTAGGAGGTCTCTCAAAAAGAAAAGTAGTTTTGACTGTACAGTACCAGTTAAGATAACATGTGCATTTATTTATTTATTTATTTATTTATTTATTCATTCATTCATCTACTTATTGTTAACGGTAACATCAGTAATCTGACAACAGTTGGATATTGGGCTATATTCATCAAGGGTGTTACAAAAGGTATTTCTCATTTTTTCTAAATGGAATATAATGTAAATTAAAGTTAACGTATACATTAGAGTGTACAATTTTATCTAAAGATGCTACGTGTGAGCCAGTCATTTTTCAATCATTTTGCGGCTTATTTGTACTTTTGTTTGTGTCAGAAATAACGAATTGCTATAAAAACCATTCATTTAATGTATTATGTAAAGTAGCACTATATGTTTGGTATGGCAGCAGCAGTGAAATGCTCCTAGATGGATATTTAGGGGATGTCACACTGCTGTGTTATTGTATATTTGTACATTATGCTGCCATTTCTTATGCATTAATCATGTAAAATGTAAATATGTTTATTAATACAAAACAAACTGAACTCACTTGATTATTGCAATATGAACACAAGTGAAGAACCCAGTCTGGATGCATAGATGGTAAATGTATTTATTTAACATGCCAGGCCTGGAAGGGGCCCGACATGGAAGCACTCTACCTCAGCAGAGACTTATTGAACAGCATGAGTGGTCAGCCTTATATACATTGCATGACATGTTGGTCTGTGGGCAGGGGCACAGGCAGATTTCCCAAAGTGTTGTCTTGAGATCAGGTTTCTGAATGTTTGTGGTGGTCTTCCTGGGCAGTGGAGGTCATCATGGAAGCAGGTGTTTTCCTGTTTGGCATACAAACTGCCCAATTTCTTTAACAATGCACAATGAGGTAATCAATCACTATAATGTAGCATCTTCAGCCTTGAGATAAGAACAGGAAACCCCAAACAAACTGGTATCTGTGGGCTATTGATCTTTTTGGGTGTTCCTCTTATCATAATGAACAGAAGTCAAAGTGGAGAGGAGAATGTCCAGAGCATATCCTCTGGACAGCTGCCTGTTGCTAGCTTGACAAATCTACTTTGCTCAGTCTGCATATTATTATTATTTCTAATATAAAACATAATACAGTTTATATAAAACATTAATAATGGCTCTACAACAAGTGATCTGAAAACACGGAAGTGAACCACAAAAACAAACCCAAGTAACCCATTCACACAGACCTTACCTGCAATCGTTTCAGTTTGAATGGGGTTTTATACTCTGGATGTTTTAAAGCAAAACACTTGAACAATAGCAGATATCAAAATGCTTTACATTACCATGATCTTTAAATGTTATTGAAATCATGCCTTTTATTAATGTCAAATCCTCTCCAATTTTTTAAAAATTGTTATATAATGTAGTACTCTGAGTTGCCTCTAGTAATGTGATGTCTTTCAGACAACTGCAATTCAAACTGTGTTCCTGAAGCTATTATGCCCCTACAGACACAAGTGATATTTTTTTTCCAGCAAAGGGTTCCTCTAACTTATCCCTGCACAGATACTGGAGCTCAATGAATATGTGCTAGGACAGTGAACCTTGCCAAGTATCCTCCTCCCCTATACATGAAGGAATTTCTTCAGAGAAAATTATCACAACAAAGCTGTCTGTTGAGTTGTGCTGAAATGGAAATTGTCAGCTTACCATGTTAAAAATGACAGCTGAAAGAATCCCCATCTAAAAGCCCTCAGCATGACATAAGCAAACAGTGTTTGGATGTTGTTGTTGTTTTTATGTACATTAATACCATTAGGAAAGACCCAGGGACTTAAACATTTAAATGCAGTTACAAAGGTAAAACTGCAAATTGCAATTTCAATGAAAATAATTCATTCTAGATGTGCCCATTTTGGCCCCGTTTGGCTCCACATGCCTACTGACTTCCAAGTAAGGCTCTATGGGGTGTTCAGTCATATCAATAACAACAATTTAAATTAATTATGTTGCAATAATTCAGTTTACCCAGTATTTCCTCACACAGATGGGGGATTACAGAATTAATACAAACTGGAGTTTTTCATAAACAGCTTATGCGTTCATTTGATGATTAGATTAGATTAAAGCTTTAAAGTGAAAAATCAATGTATTCAATTATAATGGCACAAATTGGTTTTGTTTCATTTGTTTTATTCTATTTTTCTGGCTATTGTTATTGTATAATTAAGAAAGCACACCATCATGTCTCTTCTATTGTACATTGACACATTTTGTTTATTATTATTATTGCAGCTCTGTCCTTTTGTAAATTAAAGTTATTTGATTAATATAGTACAAAAAGCCAATGAACAATCTGATCTACAAAAATATACATATGACCTACCAAAGATTGAAAAAAGTGAATCTGTTCACACTGAATTGTCGGGTTTTGTATTGCTGATACAACAAACTGCACTCAGGCATATTAATGATGTACAAGATTAATTTACTGGAGGCAGCACCAATAGTCCTCTCAAGTAATTATTTCATACTTCAGGAAACCAAAACATCCAATGACTGAATACAAAGGCATGTTTTCACTTACTTTACCAATAAAATCATGTTGTGCATTAACTCCTTCCTTTCTAACCTCTACCTATTTTTGGGCTTCATACCCATGGACATCAGGTCTGCACAGTCTCTTGACACCTTCTGACACCTCCAGTAAAATTATTCATGTAGATGGTGCTTGCAGACCCTGTAAAATGTACCCTATGCTTCCGCCGAAGGACTTTATTTAAGGTCACTGTGGTCTGCTCCATGCTTCATTTGTTTAAATCAAACTATATGGTTTATATCCACACAAATGAATTTGTCATGTAAATGATTAATACATTATTGATTTGATTGTACTCCTTACATCTTGTAAGTCGCCTTGGGCAAAGGTGTCTGCCAGATTAATAAATAACAAAATAATAATTGAAAGGGGACTACAAGCTATAAGGATTACTGCTGGTAAAGTAGGGTAAGCATAAACATGTGACTCTCCTTCAATGTTGTAGTAGCAAAATAATAGCATCTAACATTGAAAACTAAAACAATTATTTTATTAAATAAAAGGAATCCATAACTGTCTGAGCTTCAAATAAAACAATTTAAAAAAATAGCTGTCTGCAACTTTCACATTTATACTTTGCATTTCTTGTGGATTTTGTCTGCATTGCTTATTAGCTGTCATAGATATTGTTCATAAGAAAGTTAACTTTTGGATTGTTGGGTAATTCCTTAGATTTCTGCTAGGTCTGAGCTTCTTTGGAAATTTTGACAAGTGTGATTTTAGTTGATTCTTTCTTTTCTTAATACAACTTTTCCCCTTGCCTTTGTGACACTCTTAGGTATTGTCAAAGTATGTTAATAGAGAAAAATAATAAACAATGTGATCAAGTGCAAGAATATTTTTAATCTGGCATTTCTGGCATTCCTGTGACATAAGGATTTTATCATCTACAGTAATTATGTGCAAAGTCTGCTAAATTTAGTCAGCCAATGCAATTATACAATAAGTAATTTGACCTCTTAAAATATAGTTCACATTGATGTTTCAATCAGTGTCTAATTTTTAAGTTTATTTTTGCAATAAAAAACACTATAACCTTAATGTTTTACTTTTTATGTTTGCAGATTACTTTCTAATGTAAAATTATATATACACCTGTCATATATATCATGTTTAAATTTGTAGGGGAATGGTATTTTCCCCCAAATGATAGATTTATGATATTATTATGATATTATGATGTTATTTATATATTTGATCTTATCCAGGTCTCTAAACGCCAAATATAATCACAGTATATTGAGTGAGGAAGGGGAGAAATGGGCTAACAAAGAAAAGTAGACCAGAACTACATTTAGTCCACCATTGAGCAGGTTTATTTTAAGGTCAATATCCTATTTAGTGATCCCTGTGAAAATCACTGATCAGGGACGGGTCCAGGACATCAGCGGCTGAACCCATGACAGTTCCTCTGGACGATACCCCTCCCAATCCACAAGGTACATATTGCCCTGGACAAGGGCATCTGCTAAGAAATAAATAATAAAAATAATAAAAGATTTGTGACAAAGTCAATAGCTATGTGAGACCATGGTCGAGATGGAGTAGGAAGTGGTTCCAGGAGACCTGCTGATGGCCGTGACGTTTTTGACTGTGCACATGATGAACTACGATGAACTCCTGGATGTCCGGAAGCAGGAGAAGAATGTAGCCAGTATAGTAATTGTGGACGTACAGAAGCAGGGACATAGGTCAGGCTCGGAGGGCAGTCCGAGTCCGGGCAGTCTCTCGGCGAGGGACAATTTACTGGAGAAAAAGGCACGTGGAAAGAGTTTGAAGTTGGCCGTGGCGTTGCGACAACACTGCCCCAACTCCGGATTTCAAAGCGTCCACCTCCACAACAAAGGGCAGCGATGAGGGATGCAGGTGCTTTAATATGGATGCCGTAATGAAGAGGGTCTTCAGATGTATGAAGGCTGCCAACGCTGTGGATGTCCAGACCAGGCAGCGAGCGGCACCTTTGAGGAGGGGAGCTGCAACAGAACTGAAGTGATGAATGTACCTCCTATAAATATTTGCAAAGCCCAGGAAATGCTGAAGCTCCTTTACCGTGCGGGGTTGGGGCCAGTCTGTGGTGGTACTCGCATTTTTCTCCCTTCACTTACAGTCCGTTCTGCAGGAGGCTGAGCAAAACCTGTTGAACATGAGAGACGTGCAAAGAAAAGGTTTGGGAAAAAAAACGGAATATTGTCAATGTAAACAATAAAAAGAACTGTTGAGACAAAAGCTTGAAACATGGAGGAGGCATTGGCAAATCCAAAGGGCATAACAAGGTATTCATAATGTCCACTGGTTGTTAAAAAGGCAGTTTTCCACTCATCCCCCTTACCAACTCGAATCAGGTTGTAGGCACTGGGAAGATCCAGTTTGGTAAAAAAGCGTGTGCCACGTTTTTCCAGTGTAGCTGGCACCAGGGGAAGAGGGTACCTGTATTTAATGGTGATGTCGTTCAGACCCCAGTAATCAATGCAGGGTTGCAATCCTCCATCCTTCTTAGACACAATGCAAAAACTGGCAGCAGCAGGAGAGGTAGATGGCCGAATGTTTCCCAGTTCCAAGGCTTCCTGAATGTATTCGCCCATTGCTTTGGATTCTGGAATAGACAGGGGATATACACGTCCTCTGGGTGGGGCTGACCCTGGCAGCAATTCAATGGCACAGTCTAATGGTCTGTGAGAACAAGCAAGGTCTTTGTATTCAGATGGACAGATGAGAGGTGAATACAGATGAGGACTTTCAGTGTGCGTGGCTCCACACAGGATAAGGTAATCTCCACTTGATGATTTTGCCATTGGCCTAGGAAATTGTTTGATTGTGATGAGTTAACCAAGGGAGTCCCAAAATGACTTTAGCACCGGGGGAATCAATTACGAGAAAAGATATCTCCTCTAGATGAAGGACTCCGATTTGCATGGTGAGGGACTTGGTTCGTTGAGGAACACGGCCGGAAGGTATGTAGGGGATGAGGGGAATGCCCAGTTTCTCTATCATCGTTCGGTGAATGATGTTGCTGGCAGATCCTGAATCTAGTAAAGCAGATACAGACAGTGTTATTATCCCATTTGAGCTCGACATGGATCTCATAGTAGTAGTAAAAATTGGACACTGTCCCGTTCTCAGTGAGGAAGTGGAAGGTGAGCCGGGGCAAACAGGAGATGACAGAAATGTCCTTCATTGCCAAAATACATACACAGACGTTGATTAACGCTCATCTGATGTTCTGTGGTCATCAGTCGAGTGCGTCCCAGTTGCATCGGTTCATCCTGATCTGGGCTGGACTGTGACCTGGCGGATAGAAGAGGAAGGGTGTTAGTTGGACGACTCCTTCTAGCCTTCTAGAGGAGATTATCTAGACAAACAGCCATCTGTAATAATTCCAGACCAAGATCTTCATCCCTGCAGGCTAGTTCTGACTGTAACTCTGTGTGCAGTTCCCTTCTGAATGCAACCAGCAAGGTACTCTCATTCCATCTGCTGCCTGCAGCCAAAGTATGGAATTGGAGGGCATAATTGGGGGCCGAGGAGGTGCACTGTTTGAGTGTGTATAGTTGTTCACCTGCACCCCTTCCTTCTGCCGGGTGGTTAATCATGTCCTTGAAATGGAACAGGAACACCCTCAGGGAGTGCGTGACAGCACCTCGCTGACTCCACACCACAGATGCCCATTGCAAAGACTTCCCAGTCAGGAGGGAGATAATGAAGGCTATTCTGGCTGCATTGTCTGGGAAGGCACAGGGTTGGTTGGCAAAATACAACTAACATTGTAATAGAAACCCCTCACATTTATCTGGATTGCCATACAATTTCTCTGGAGTTGCGAGTTGTACAGACCGGGTTACTGTAGCAGAAGCAGCAGCCTCGGGTGTGGCAATAGTAACAGCAGTGGCAGGGGTAACTGCGACAGGTGCAGCAGGCGAAGAGGCTGAATCTGGGCTTGGTTGTGGCTGCTGAAGCAGATGATTCAATTTGTCTGTGATTTGTTGCAGTTTAGTGTCATGGTCGGTCAGTCAGGGATCCTGAGAAGACATGGCAGACTGCAGTTCAGATTTCTCTACTGGGTCCATGTTGTGGCTAAGTCTCCTGTAATGTAGCAGCTTGGGTATGAGGAACCCAGGTGTGGAGTTAAGGGAGTCCAGGGACAGGCGAGGGTCAATACCGCCAAAAACAATGTCCAGGAGGATCCGAAGGTGAGATCGATAAGGCAAGCAAGGTTCAACGATGAGGTGAACAGGCTGGTAGGGAGAATCCGGGAATCGTAGGTCGAGGTACACATGGAGGTCAAAGAACAGGCAATCAATAATCAAGAGGGAACACTGAGAATAGCAACTCGAGAGAAGACTAGACTTATCAATGAGTGGAGTGACCAAGGGGTTTATATACAGGGCACAAGATGGAAGGTAATAGGTGCTGGGCTGTGCTGAGCGAATGGGAGCTGAGGGAGATGAGAGAGAGTGCACTGGAGTTTGAGGAATGTGGAATGACATGATTAGAACTCTGGTGACGATGACCTTTGGTGGCAAGTTGGAGAAGTGCGGGGGGGAAACCGTGACAGAGGGGGGTCCAGAGACTCTGTTATGCTGTGGGGGGCATTTTTCTGGCATGGTTTGGGTCCACTTCTGCCCTTAGAAGGGATATATGGGAGATTTTGGACTGATGTGTTAGACAGCGCTCTCCAACACCATCAACAAAACACTAAATAAGGGAATATATTTTGGAAGAATGGTGTTCCATCCCTCCAGTAGAGTTCCAGAGACTCAAAATCTATGCCAAGGCACATTGAAGCTGTTCTGGTGGCTCATGGTGGCCCAACACCTTACTGTGACACTTTATGTTGTTTTTTTTCCTTTAATTTGTCACTCATCTGTATATATATAATGTTAAGATTATACCTAGGAGTATCCATCTAAATACCAAAACACAGATTTGAAAGAGGGACACCTGGGCTGCTACTGAGTGATGATACTCAAGGCAGACAGTCACACAAGTGGAGCAAGTTTAGAGCCTTAAAACATGATCAATGCCAGCAGAGTGAGAGACAAGAGTAGTAGACAGTGCCCTATTGATCTACTCAACCACAGCAACCAGCCAAAACTGCAGCCATAGTCACAGACTGGAGAGCAGGGTGATGCCAATAGAGACGGATGCTACTCAGCTACAAGAAAATTATTGCCCTAGGTGGCGTAGGCCTGCTGAGGCCTCAGCAGGCACATCGTGTTCAACACAGAAAACAAATGTAAGACAAGGTAACACAAAACACTGGACACAAGGAGAAAGCAGTGGAAGTCTCAAAACCCTGCATTGGAATTAAATACAATAAATACTATAGAACAAATTATAGAACTGGACTCCCAGTCTGAAAAAACACAAGAAATACATAGAAATAGAACATAGTAACCTTGGAAGTCACAGTTGCTGGCTTCCCAATGTAGAATGATTCAGGTAAGTCTGTCTCTAAATATATTTTAGCAATTAAACAATGTTCAGTTTTTAAAGGAATAACAAGCAAGTGCACTGTGATCTCATCTAGTGTCTTCTGACTGGGTGAATGGAGAAAGAGTAAGTACAGCTTGTGTACAGTGTAGATAAACCGAGAAGTGGGAATCGTCACCTGAGTGACTACAAATAAGGGCCTATCGGCAGCTTTGCTATGAGTTTTCAGCATTCCTAATGTGTGATGCAATATTCCAAACTCCCTTTTTGGCAACTATTTTCGACTTGAAAGATTACCCAAATTTGTCTCATGCTTCTTTAGTTCTACCATCAGCTGCAAATACATTGTGTCCATCAAGCATGGGGAAATTTCAGGCAGTGATCTCACATTACACCATCTAAATTCAAGCATATTCATGACACTTCTGATGAGATTACTACAGGTAGCACTGCATTTCCAGCTTGAAAAGTCCATACTTCATCAACAGCAACATCTAAAAAATGGGTACTTATAGTTATCTTTTGTTGTGTGGCTACTTCTGTTGGTTTTCTGTGTTTTGCTTGCTTTTGGTTCTTGATCTTTGATCTAACTTCACCTGAAGACCGTTGTTATTTTTCTGAAAATCTGTTTTCCCCTGACACTGAAGTTATTGCTGGGGTTTAGTATTCCAGTCTGAACAAACTTGCCTAGAATTTCCCATATCAGATAATCTCCCTACAAGTGTCCTGCCAAGAATTATTAACCAGATGTGATACATACACTAACCCTCTGCCCAGGGCATGCAGAATTTAAACATTATGGCATGCTTAACATTGAGTTACTTTAAGAGCAAGAGACACCTCAAAGGACAAGCCCATAGACTCCAACATACAAATGAACTGACAAACAATAACATACACTGTGCTTCCATTACACTGCAACAAATAGTCATGAGTACACATAGACATTTTTTTAATACCATTCTACCTTTTGTAACTGTTATTCAATTAATAAATATATAAATAAACACAAGCACATAAAAACAATCTTCCATACAAGGTATGTGCATATGTAGGCAAAACAATCCAGTTAAGTAAGCCACTGAAACTCATGCATCACTAACAGCTTGTTTTTCTGGACTGTGGAGACAAAGGAATAAAAGTATGAACACGTGATTAACACCCCTTCAGAGTATCTGTAAATAAATGAACAAGGAGTTATAATTTAATTTCTAAAAAGTTATATAAAAAAGTCTGCATTTGGAAGTGTTAAAGTGCTTGTGGGTGCAATTCTAAGAATGTAATTTATTTTTACAGTACAAAGCAATATGTCATGCAAAATTATAAACATTAGGGAATAGGCATTTGCAGTGTGTGCTCTGTTCTTATTGATTCATTCTTCCATCAAAAATACCAACAATTGATGGGTTTCCATATTTTTTTATCAAATATATATATTTAGAGTCTGACGAACACTGAATCGGAGAAAACCGGAAAATTATATAGAGGAATGAATATATAATTATTTAAATTAATCGCCAAATAACATTGGGCGTGAATACTGTATATGTGGAACAGACCAATTGAAAATTGTGACTATTAACTCAAACATTTATTTTGTTTCTGAGAATTCTGAACGATTTAATGTTTGTGGATCTGTAAATATAAATCATAATAGTTCAGCAAGCAATATAAATATATTTAGAGATAATTATATAAATACTTTTCAGAATTACATGTGTAGCGTAAGGTACACTTATAAATTTCAGTTCAAAGAAGTGAATTTAAGTATCACCTTATCAAGAATCCTAGAATCTTGTAGAACTCAATTTCTGCAATAATTGGACACAGACACCAATTCCAAAGATATAAATTCTCAAATGCATTAAAAACAAAGATAAAATGTAGCACTACACTAGTTATACAAAAAGGGAAAAACTAATTAAAATTCACTCAAGATCACCAAATCAAAGACCATGGAATCGCATATGATAACACACAAACCGTTACACAAAATTATAAACACATTGACTACAATACCGGTTAGTAAGATGAAGGTGAGTCTCTCATTAGCATTGTTAGTCGGACATTAAATAACTAATGCAGGTTAGTATTTAAGTCAAATAACTTCTCGTTATATATATGTCTCATTTACGTTTGGGTGCTGAGAAAGATTCTATCATACTATGTGTAATAAGATACTAAATGATATTACACATTCTAAAGTTTATGACTCACAGAATAACATTTCTAATGAATAACATTCTCAGATGTCATGAATAATAAACTCTAAACTGTTAAACTTATCTGAACTTCGTCGCAGAGAACTTGAGGAAAAACTCAATCAGAACAATAACAGAAATTGGGCATTCCAAAATCAACAATTTGGAATATAGCAAATTTAGCAAAAAACTCATGGCACGAGGTCCGTGTGGTTTGGAACAAAGGCAGTCCGGTTCGGCTTTGTCCAATAACTTCCACTTCAGTTGATGCACCTGGAAGTTGGGGTTTTGCGAAAGTAGAGTCTTTTCCAAACAGATTTTCCACTGGTTTGAAGGCTCCAAGGTTGTGCACAGGATCTTCTTTGCAAGCAGGGTTTTCCACCATAGTTACTTGAAGACAAAGTCTTTGAGGAAAGCAGGGCCCTGTTCGTTTCCAAGGGTCAAGTTTCTTAAGACTCAATAGCTATTTAAATGACTGAACACTTTCATATTGAAGTCGACTTAGTCGATTGTCCAGCTGTAAAACTCCACTGATCAGGTGGGTACAGGTGGGCATGTGCAGTTTCTAAAGTTCTTTACTTGATAAAGTTTAACTCTTCTGTTGCCAGCAAAGACTTAGTTGGTTTCCAGTTCCGTTTCTGGTGACAGAGCTACAGGTTGAGCTGTGGCAGCGAGTTACTGGTTCAGGTGAGAGAGAGAGAGAGATGCCGTGCGCTAGCTTTTATACGCCTGTCAGATCAATAGACGACTGGTTCTTGAGTTTGTGAGATTGGATTTCGCTTTCAGCCCCCAGTGTCCTATTGGAGGAGGCTAGATTTACGACTGATGTCAATCCATGCCATCTTTTGGAAATGCCGGTTGGCCTGGGTTTGTAGCTCTGTTTCGGGATTTTGGCTCTCGCCCACTTCAAAGAGTTTTATGACCTCCACGCCATATTCCCCAGACATTTTCACAGCAGGGATTCCAAGCCATTTGGCCCATTCTCAGTGCCATCCTCCCAAGACTGCCACTTTGATATAGAACAGTTCATGGGCCGATGAGCTCAGGAAATCTGATAACTTTGGGGGAGAGGTCTTCTTTAGATCAGAGCTTCAGCTCAGGGCTAGAATGCTCTATCAAAATACACCCCCCTTAATGCTACACATGTTAGATGTATTATTAATTCTAATCAACTAGAAAACACTGCATCAACAGCACTATACACTGCTATACTAGTATCCTAATCATTCAAATTCCACTTGGCATTATATAAAGTTCTGTACTGAGTGTAAGTTGTTGTTGCTGCTTACTGATATACACTCACCTAAAGGATTATTAGGAACACCATACTAATACTGTGTTTGACCCCCTTTCGCCTTCAGAACTGCCTTAATTCTACGTGGCATTGATTCAACAAGGTGCTGAAAGCATTCTTTAGAAATGTTGGCCCATATTGATAGGATAGCATCTTGCAGTTGATGGAGATTTGTGGGATGCACATCCAGGGCACGAAGCTCCCGTTCCACCATATCCCAAAGATGCTCTATTGGGTTGAGATCTGGTGACTGTGGGGGCCAGTTTAGTACAGTGAACTCATTGTCATGTTCAAGAAACCAATTTGAAATGATTCGACCTTTGTGACATGGTGCATTATCCTGCTGGAAGTAGCCATCAGAGGATGGGTACATGGTGGTCATAAAGGGATGGACATGGTCAGAAACAATGCTCAGGTAGGCCGTGGCATTTAAACCATGCCCAATTGGCACTAAGGGGCCTAAAGTGTGCCAAGAAAACATCCCCCACACCATTACACCACCACCACCAGCCTGCACAGTGGTAACAAGGCATGATGGATCCATGTTCTCATTCTGTTTACGCCAAATTCTGACTCTACCATCTGAATGTCTCAACAGAAATCGAGACTCATCAGACCAGGCAACATTTTTCCAGTCTTCAACTGCCCAATTTTGGTGAGCTTGTGCAAATTGTAGCCTCTTTTTCCTATTTGTTGTGGAGATGAGTGGTACCCGGTGGGGTCTTCTGCTGTTGTAGCCCATCCGCCTCAAGGTTGTACGTGTTGTGGCTTCACAAATGCTTTGCTGCATACCTCGGTTGTAACGAGTGGTTATTTCAGTCAAAGTTTCTCTTCTATCAGCTTGAATCATTTTCGCCCACAGGACTAACGCATACTGGATGTTTTTCCCTTTTCACACCATTCTTTGTAAACCCTAGAAATGGTTGTGCATGAAAATCCCAGTAACTGAGCTGATTGTGAAATACTCAGACCGGCCCGTCTGGCACCAACAACCATGCCACGCTCAAAATTGCTTAAATCACCTTTCTTTCCCATTCAGACATTCAGTTTGGAGTTCAGGAGATTGTCTTGACCAGGACCACACCACTAAATGCATTGAAGCAACTGCCATGTGATTGGTTGGTTAGATAATTGCATTAATGAGAAATTGAACAGGTGTTCCTAATAATCCTTTAGGTGAGTGTACATTTACTTAGCTAGATTACAATTAAGTTCAACAGAAGGGCAGATTCCTGGAAAGTGGCCATGCTGATTCCCTAGCCACAGTCCTGCTTCTTCCTGATCTTGTAAGAGTCAAAGTCAACCTGCATCTGTAGCAAGAAACATTATAGTTAACCCTTTAAATGTCTAAACAATGGCATCAAGCTGTGGTTTTAATTTGAAATTCGTGTAGTGAAAGTAAAAAATTGCTTATCCAAATACAGACCGTGAACCCCTGCTGAACATGGGAATAAGGATCATATACATTGTCCTCCAAAAGTAGCAGTGTAGTCTTAAATGGGATTTTCACTATGAACTCTAATAATAATAGATTCTCATAGGAAAAATAAAGACCAAGTACAACTCCTAAGTATTTTATGTTTAAAGTCAATTCAGTTCTACCCTATTGGGGCAATTAAACCCAATAAAAAATATTTTGAAGTTCTGGGGCAGACAACAGGTGTCGCGTGTTGGTCAAGTGTTTGTTGTTGAGTAATTAGGCACTCATAAAACGGCTGTGAAAATCCTCTTAATCTGTGTAACTTTGACCTCAGTGTTTGGAGTATGTAGTTGAAAGTCAAAATTAAAACCATATCACTTTCTGTTAAAGAGAAGCAGCTGAAAGAAAGGAAAAACTCAATCAGAACAATAACAGAAATTGGGCATTCCAAAATCAACAATTTGGAATATAGCAAATTTAGCAAAAAAGCATGAGTAATGTTATAAAATGACGACATAGGGACAGATTTTGATCAAAAGATAAGGCATGAATGGAATTTGAAGCTCAAAGTTTGAAGGCACATCATTATTTGAGCTACAATTTGATTCTCGAACCATATTTTTTCCCAGGACTACAGCACTAGCAGTAAAGACAGTAATCAGACCTAGCAAAATGTGAAGTGTGATTTCTTTGTGAATTGATTTTGAAATACAATAATTGTTGTGCATAAATGTCACCACCTTAGTGGGTGATTAGGGGTGACTATGCTGCGCTACCACACCATCTCTTTTGTTAACGAGAGAAGACCTTGTTCACCCACTCTAACTCTATTGAACAAATGTATTTCAGCTGTAGCCGGGGCCCCAGCTGGACTGCATGTAAGCCCCGTCCGTGACATTAGCACATACAATTTGTAAATTAAAATGTGTACATGTATTTGTCACAGAAGGTGTTGAAGCCTCCTTTAAAATCAGCAGACTTGAAGTACAGAGAATAATATATTTAACATGCCCAGCCTGGAAGGCCCTGACGTGGAAGCTCCCCAACCTCAGCGGAGTCCCTCTGAACAACAAAATGTAACAGCCTTTATAGAAAGCATGACGTGGTTCTGTAGGCAGGGTCCAGTCATGTGCTCTCAAGAAGTGTATCCTTGGGGTCAGGTCTCTGGCCTTTGGAATGTTTGTAATTTGTCTTCCTGGGGGAAGGTGTGGGATGCAGATGTACTTTGAGAAGTCATTAATAACTGTCAATCAGTCACTATGATGTGACCTCTCCAGCCTGTCTGGAAAAACAATTAAGTCCACAAACATCCTAACAAACGAGCAACTGTGGGCTACCTATCCATTGTGTGGTCCTTTGATAATAGAGAGGATTTTTTAACAACCTTTTTATATAGCCTGATATATCCAATTTGCTAAGTCTGTATACATGCTATTATTTCTAATGCTTGTATTAATATAAAACATCACACAGGGTTTTTTCAGAAGGTGACAGGGTAATTAGTCCTAAATTCTTAATTTATTAATCACTGTGATTTTGGTTTTGTTGTGAAAGGTAACTGAATTGTCAGTTCATATTATTTTAGTTATTTTTGCTTATTGGGATGGGTTTCTGATTTCTGTATAAATGTTTTAACTTATTGACTAATTATCCCAATGCTATAGTACTACACCCCAGACTCGGATGATATTCACCTGAGGCTGAGAGCTTTGTTTTGGCAACAAACCCCAATCATTTGACTCAAATCAGCGACAGCAGGGGGCAGGGGACAGTAGTTGGGAGAAGAAGCATGGGGAGTCCCCACCTGGAGTCGAGAGTGTAGAAGATTCCTCCCTCAAACTAAAACTGGGGTCGTGTAGTCGGGGTTGTAGAAATGGGGCACAGCGTCATTTCAACTGTGTCATCTTGTTACATATACACTGTGTTGGTATCCAGGGTATGGCTTACAGCCTTTATTTTAGTGAAATTCACAAACAACAGAAAATATACCCCAAATTTAGGACACTTTCCAAAATACAAAAAGGGACGGTATTTTGTTAAGATTAAAAAAAAAGCCAACTTTTTAAAAATTATTTTATTTTCTTATTGCATGTGGAAAACGAATGCGTTTTTTCAATGGCTGGTTGCTGTGCTTTCTGCTGGCAGACTGACTCCCTGCAGCCGGTGTGCCCGCACATCTTCTACTCACTAGGGCCAGGTGGGAGTCGGGTCTCTTATCCGTCTCATCTGTTCACCTTTACCTCAACCACTGCCTGGCCCTTCTCTAGCCTGGGTGAGCTGCCATCTCTGTTTCACTCATTTCCCAATTCACTCCTCAATTGACTGTGGAAAGACAGCCCTCATCAGTCTATATAGTTCTTCATCGGGTCAGGGGCACAGGTGAGAGCAATTAGCAGAGTTTTGTGGGCAAGTCCATGTGGGAATATGGCTGTGTGGCGTGTGCTCAGCAAAGGAAAAATAATGAAGTCCACGTGTAACCAATAAAACAATCAACCCAATAAGCAATAAGACAATAACAATCACTGAAAGAAACAAGGAATATAACAAATTAACATGCTAATACATAAAACAAAAGTGAAGTAACACACAACATAATTATGAGCTGTGGTACGGCACTGTTTGTGACATAAACATGGAGGATCTCTTCCAAGAGCTTTGACAATAGAGCATGAAGCTCCACAGCTTCAATCACCTCCAGCTCCTCTCCGTTCCTCTTCCATAAAGCCTGAGAAAATATATGCACTTGAACAATGTTTCAAGGTTTTGAAAAACTGTCTGCATCTAAAATAACAATACTAATAAAAGTTATTCTGAGCCACAAATGTTACAGCTGTGTGATCTCAAGTTTCAGACTCTTCAAATCAAAGAGATGTTCAGAATAGCAAAGTGTGGGGTTAAACATAGCTGTTACTTAGTAATTATTGTTTCAGTAAACATGAAGCTGTGGGAAAAACATTGAGTATGGAGTTATTCTTTTCACATTTGCAAACAACTGATTAATTAATTAAGAGATTAATGCACAGTGGAGATTGATGGTACAAGAAAACAATTCCAAATTCAGAAAAGGGAAAATAAATCTGCAATCTACAGGGATCTCTTTGATCGCAGTGCATTCCAACATTTGCATCACTTGAATTGTCCCACTTGCCTATGCCTGTTTTATGAATAGGCTAATGCACAGTAATGTATGTTAGAGTGTGTGATTTTTGTACAGAACAAAAGCATACAAGGAAAAATGACCTAGGTACAAATGTATTTATATATTTAAATAATGTGTTAATATGTTTGTGACGGGGTGAGTGAGCACTGGTTGTTATTCACCCTTCTAGATGCTAGGGGGCTATGAACTGACCTTAAACACACTCAACAAACATGGCGTGACGAGGAAGTTCCATCTTTTGGACTACTGTTAGTATACTATTTTAACCCAAGTATACTTAAAGTGCACTACTTTTCAACAGGGGATGTTAATGCGAGTTAAGCTCTCACAGTGTTTATATCTGATGTCAAAAGTGATCTGGCATAGGGGTTAACATTTTTGCATTCTATATTAATAAGTAGGTCTTGTTTTGGATATGAGTTTAGCTTACAGGACCTACACTTGTAGCTCTATACAGTGCACCTCCACTTCTAATTTTACATCCCTTTAAAGTGTTTTACAGTCCATAGTGTCATCATATGTATCCAGTAATATGTATTTGTAATTCCAAAAGCCATCAGATTTACGGGTCTGCATACTTATACTTGAAATCCAGCGCTTCTCTCCTGAACAGAGACCACAGAACAGTGGGTTTAGACATGTAGACATGTAGGTGCTGTGGAATGTGCTGCAATCAGCTAGTACTTTGCAATTCCAATCTTTGATTGGTGTGCGGCTGATTGTGGGGCTGTCCTCAGCACATAATAGGGGACATGCCGTTTCATTCTATGTTGGTCCTCGGAAGTATGAGGTGCGGTGAGGGAGTTGGTAAAGAATTGTCTTGTAACTCTGTGTGTGTTTTTACAGAGGAGAAGTAAGAGACTGGATGGAGGAAGCCAATTCCCAACGAAGACAGATAGAGAGACAGATTTTTGCTTTATCATATTCCTATTTGTTTGTCTGCTAACATCTCCTTTAATTTTCACATTTGAGTTGTTTATTTTTCTATTGCAGTAGTAATGCCCCTCAGTCACAAGGGTGACACTGACAATACAAATCCAACTCCTTTATTTCACCGTTCAAGTGTCATTGCACCCTTCACAATGTTACACTCAATTTCCATATGATGATAACTGCAATAAATCTGTGAAATTAACATTGCATATGTGAAAACACAGACGTAAAATATATAAACTAGAGAACGAGCCAAGCAGGAAAGCAATATGTTGTCAAAAAAATGCAATAACCATTTTATAGTATACTGTAAATATAGTTTTGGAGAGCCCAGCTGGCACCTAAAGAACTCTTTCTAATACTGTTGTCAGAAACAGATTTATTTTTGTATGACATTAACAAAAAACTGCCTTATACTACAGATTTATCCTTTTTCATCACAGCCCTTGACACAGCAACTCTTCATGTTGTTTATGGAAACTATAATTTCTGTCAAGGAGTAATAACATTAACACTCGGGTTGACTTGATAATAATGACCTAGGTGATGATGATGTTTCCACTACCCATTAAGTAATTACATAACACACCCTCCAACCCCGAAAGAGCATGCAAGCTGGCTTTTGACAACAGATGTTATGACATCATGAAATAGTAAATTCTTTGTTCTCTAAATCAGTAGGGTTGTTCTGCTTGTAAACAAAATAATGTTCGTCGTATAGAAAGATGGGAATGTTTCTGTATGTAATTTGAAATTACAAAAACATTTGACCTTTAATGTCAACTTTAAACTCTTGTCCTGCATCATATACCCTCCAATTTTATAAAGACTTGTGATAGCGATAGGGACAAGAAGGCATGAAAAGGCAAGAAAAGCAATTCTGACATTAAATCGGTGAATCATGCTAAGCTGTCAGTTGCTGAACCAGTTTCAGAAAAGAAGCTGATATTTTACAGATTGACATTGGACCTCAGCCCCCTTTAAAAGTTATCATGAGCACTCTGCAATGGCTCTGGTGATGACTATTTTAGACGAAAGTTTATTTTTTATTGTTTGTCATGATTCTGTCACCTTCTCACCAAAATTGAAGGCAGTACTGTAATAGCAGTCCACATCTGGCTAATGGCTCAACAAGGGATATTTCCCTTGTACTTAAATATTCTTAAGTGAGAGGTAAACTATGCCGCAACTATAGTTCTGACCTCTGATTTACATGATAGAGTAGCAAAAAAGTTGTGTCTCATGTCTTTCAGCAGTGTGTGCATCATCTCATAGCTTCTGTTTGTGATGGAAGGATGTAATGATTGCATTGCATTGTGCTCTGGGCTCTAGAAAATACATCCCAATTTTATATGAGTTTATATTTGTTTAAAATAAAATGGATATAACAAAGCAATATAATAAGAATAATAACAATTTGTAAAACAAACATAAACATACCAACTATTGGCTTGCATCACAGGCAATGAGCATAGAACTTCTGGGTCAAGACTGAAAATCTGCACTCACAGACAATACACAGATAGACAGATGCACACAGACATTAACATACATATATACACACACCTTCTCCTTCTGGCACGACGATTGCCACTGAAATGGTGGATTGATGAAAATGTGCTTTGGTGAAAAAGAGCTGCTTTTGAAGTGGTTCTAATTTTTCCCTTTTGAGAACAATTACTTCTTGATGATGCTGCTCCTGTTACTGAATACTTGTCTCAAGGTTATCATTTATGTTTTTAAGAATTTGCTTCTTTTTTCCCAACCTCAATCCCCACTGCACCCACACGTTCTTTTCTTTTACATTTTTTTTTTGTTATTGCTTCTCCATAGATTTTGATTCCTCACTGCCAATCAATTTCACTCTTCCTAGTTGAGTTTCTTGCTGTGGAAACTCATGTGGGCAAGAATCATGTAAAGTTCAGGAAACCCAAGGCAGGTGGATTGGGCAAAAGAGTTGATTATATTTACAGTGCTGCATTACAGTGATCAAACCAAAACACAGATGGAAATGTAATCAAAACTCTAGCTCTTATATGACCTTAAACTAAACATATGCACAGGTCCCTCTCTAAGCACATAACTAATTAATACAGACAAACACAACAGACCGCAACCAGTTCAAATTGAAATCCACAAGAATACTCAAAGTCCATAAACCCAATCCATACCGTAGTTTGCTCTCATTCTCTCTACACACTCCTCATCCAGGCTCTCCTCTTGCCTCTCCTCTACAGGAAATCAGGCACTTTCTGCTTTATCAAGGGGAGAGACACAGGGGGTAACCCCACCAGGGTCCTCACAGGGAAGATCCTCACTGCACCACCCAGTGCCATGTCACAGTGTATGTACATTTCTTCTTTACAACAATTGTATAGGTTGGTTTCATTTCAAATTATTTTTTCTTTAAGACTTCCTCAAAATAACTAAGTATGGGGTATGGCTTTGCCTATCTTTCAATGTTACTATTGGTTGGCTAATATGGGTGGGTAGTCATGCCTTCAGCCTCCAATAGATTTTCCTCTTTATCTGCCATATTATTAATTTTTATTTTCATTTATGTATGTATGTATGTATGTATGTATGTATTTATTTAGTAGCAGACGCCCTTATCCAGGGCGACTTACAAAATATAAGCGCAATACAAAGTGCAAAAATACAGTGCCTATTGTGTATGGGATCAAATTAGCGCCATAAGTATTGAATTGAAAAAAAAAAGATGGTTAATGAGAAAAATAAAGTTGAAAATGTATCAAGAATATTTAAGTAAAAGTGAAATAATGGAAGTTGAGATCAAAAATAAAACAATCAACAGCAAAATGTATTGAATTGTAATCCAAAATTATTTCAAAAGTAAAACACAAACTTGCAAGCAAATAATTTTAAAGTGAGCACAAAACTGTAATACCTCATTTCCAGGTTTCCACGACACTGCAACACCGTGCTGGCAGTCTTGTGAAAGCTTGTAGAGTTGTTTCCTCAATGTTTGTACAAATCCATACCATGCCCTACCATGCCAGAACCAGGCTGTGCAAGCATCCTTTCATATCTGATACTGGCAGGGCATGGCGCTGACTGTTGTGCATGAGACTGTAACGACTCCAGAACAAAAAGTTAAAATAATAATAATAGTAATCCTCATGGGAGGATTTCAAAATTAAAATGCTGATAAAAACATGGGGTGAATAAAACATCAAAAAACAGCAAAACACCGCAGTCAGGAACATCAGGGTATAGGATATAACCAAAACTCCCAAATATTAAAAAGCGCAGTAATTGAAAGAAATGGTGTGCAGTGTCGTGACAATTGTTTTTAAATGAATCTTGAGTATTGTAAATATAAGGATCTAAACAAAAGGATCTAAACAACACGGAGGCGTAAGGTATGCAGATACTATGCTATTATTTTTTATATTTTAGGACATTGTCCTATAATTACTGGTGCTGGGACAATCAATTCTACTCCAGTACAAAATGAAGGAATTGTTTTTGACTTTTCTGCAGAAGGAAAAACAAACTCAGCTTTGAAAATAGTAAGTAACTTTACTGTTGGGGATTGTGGCTTTGACCAGTGAGTTGCTGACCTAAATGATGCAGTCCCAAGTAGAGTAAGCTAGAAAGTGTAAGGTTGTGGTTATTGTTTTCTGTCTAGCCTATTCGTTTCTTTCTTTTTATAATTGATTTACAAAAATAAATACTGTCCTAAATAAATTGACATGGAATATCAGTATAATTAATCTATATATTGGATGATTTTATCCATGGGGAGTCGCACACACATCTCATTTAACTAGTTAATTTCCAAATAGCCTTTTGATACATGCATACACATTCCTTAGGTTGCATTTAAAATCTATGCCAACCAAGTGCATGCAGGTGAGCTTAGTATTGGTGCAGGATAGGACTAGTAGGACTAGATAGCACCCTTTCAAAAATCCACCTGAAAGTATCTAGCTAAAGATGAAAAGAAAACAAAAACAAACATAGGCTACCTTTCTATTTGCTATTCTTCGCCTTCTGAGTGATGATTTAAATATTCTATCTTTATGTATAATAAAGTTGAACACCATTGCTAAAATAAACATTACATTTAAACTTCATCTTAACACTTCCGTGTAATGTTATTACCATGATTACCATTCCAGGTTTTGCGTCATACACTTTTTGTGGGGACAGCCTGGCATGCTTTCATTACTATGCCATTTGAGTACTGTGCTGACTCAGTATAGAAATAAAATTCATGGAAAGGAGGTAAAATCAATTGATTCATTTTCTCTTATGTTCTCCCCTGGAGTTACTGCCTTTGGTTGTGATGATATTAGAATATTTGTTTTCACTGCTGGTTTCTTTGCTTTGTGAGTTCTGGCACAGGTTTTCCGTGAAGGCGGTGTTTAGAGGGAGGCATAGATCATGGGTCTCCATTGGTCAACTACTTTTTGTGTGATGGTTCTTCCTAACCCAATCAATGAGCAGGGTGGGATGGTCTAACACATCACCACTATGCACCAAATCTTTAGCTTTACCACTGATTGTACCCATATGACCGAGGAGTGTGCAGCTTTGTGGCTTAGTAATCTAATTATAAACAAAGCATGCTTTTTAATTAAACATATAAACCTATCTCTTTATAATTTCTTTCTACATATTACACGGTTGAAACGGTGACAATTGATTACCAAAAAAACGTACATTCCAAATAAACATAACCGTGCATTAAATGACTTGACACAACCGAGCAATACTACTAATTAGGGCTATGCGATACGACGATATATATCGTATGACGATAGAAAAACGTCTATTTCATATGCTATATCGTTTATATCGTGGTGTCGCAAATTGCAAACTTTACGGCAGTATTTTTCGTCATTAGGACGCTTTGCGTTCTTCCCGGTTCTTCGTGCTGGATGCAGGTAGAAATGAGCATCAGAAACACAGACGGACATAAAAATAAATTGGAAAGCAATGCAAACACATGCAGAAAGTATCATTTTGTTTTTATTAAGATGGTGAAGTGGTTCAGCAGTTGTATTATTATTATTATTATTATTATTATTATTATTATTATTATAACTATTTTGTATTAACATCGTGCTGTATTTGTAAGTAGAATCGAAACGGGTCAGTGAAGAAATGTCCCTGTCAAGCAGATGTTAATGCGCCACTATAAACCCGGCTGTGGTAAATCTACCTGAATCTGTACCATTTTACAGCGCATGTGTTGCATGATCACTATTACTTGTGTTATTGTTGTTATGTGACAGTAAATCATACTGTGTCTATGTATATATGTGCTCTGAGGAAGATAAGTCGAAACGCGTAAGCATTATTATGTTCACTTTTTCTCTAATAAATCATTTTTGAGACATTGGTAAATATGGACTGATTTTAGACGGAAGCTGCTGTCCTTCCTTGACCGGATAATTGTTCTATATAAAATCCCTGGGATAATGCATCCCGCATTTAAGATTTATTAAAACTATTGTAACGCCAGCTATTTTTAAACATATATATATATATATATACACTCACCTAAAGGATTATTAGGAACACCATACTAATACTGTGTTTGACCCCCTTTCGCCTTCAGAACTGCCTTAATTCTACGTGGCATTGATTCAACAAGGTGCTGAAAGCATTCTTTAGAAATGTTGGCCCATATTGATAGGATAGCATCTTGCAGTTGATGGAGATTTGTGGGATGCACATCCAGGGCACGAAGCTCCCGTTCCACCACATCCCAAAGATGCTCTATTGGGTTGAGATCTGGTGACTGTGGGGGCCAGTTTAGTACAGTGAACTCATTGTCATGTTCAAGAAACCAATTTGAAATGATTCGACCTTTGTGACATGGTGCATTATCCTGCTGGAAGTAGCCATCAGAGGATGGGTACATGGTGGTCATAAAGGGATGGACATGGTCAGAAACAATGCTCAGGTAGGCCGTGGCATTTAAACGATGCCCAATTGGCACTAAGGGGCCTAAAGTGTGCCAAGAAAACATCCCCCACACCATTACACCACCACCACCAGCCTGCACAGTGGTAACAAGGGATGATGGATCCATGTTCTCATTCTGTTTACGCCAAATTCTGACTCTACCATCTGAATGTCTCAACAGAAATCGAGACTCATCAGACCAGGCAACATTTTTCCAGTCTTCAACTGTCCAATTTTGGTGAGCTTGTGCAAATTGTAGCCTCTTTTTCCTATTTGTAGTGGAGGTGAGTGGTACCCGGTGGGGTCTTCTGCTGTTGTAGCCCACCCGCCTCAAGGTTGTACGTGTTGTGGCTTCACAAATGCTTTGCTGCATACCTCGGTTGTAACGAGTGGTTATTTCAGTCAAAGTTGCTCTTCTATCAGCTTGAATCAGTCAGCCCATTCTCCTCACCTCTAGCATCATACTGGATGTTTTTCCCTTTTCACACCATTCTTTGTAAACCCTAGAAATGGTTGTGCGTGAAAATCCCAGTAACTGAGCAGATTGTGAAATACTCAGACCGGCCCGTCTGGCACCAACAACCATGCAACGCTCAAAATTGCTTAAATCACCTTTCTTTCCCATTCAGACATTCAGTTTGGAGTTCAGGAGATTGTCTTGACCAGGACCACACCCCTAAATGCATTGAAGCAACTGCCATGTGATTGGTTGGTTAGATAATTGCATTAATGAGAAATTGAACAGGTGTTCCTAATAATCCTTTAGGTGAGTGTATATATATCGTGTATCGCCCAAACTTCTAGAAATATAGAGATATTATTTTTAAGTCATATCGCCCAGCCCTACTACAAATAATTTGATCGGATAAATGTGTTCTTCTGTTCCCCTTTCAAGTTTGCAATTAGTGATAATCCAGTGATGTGTCCCTCCCTTCAGATCTGGTTTCAGTTTAGGAGGCAATTTTGCCTGCAATCCATGTTTGTATCTGCCCCTGTTTTCCTAAACCATATGTTCCTGCTCTCCGTGAATTACTCTACTTTTAGTCCATGGCATAGAAGGTTATTAAAACCTTTAAAGATGCATACAATGACATACAACTCTTCCAAAAATTAATCCTACCTCAAACACACTTTTTTCTTGCATTCTGAATTTGTATAACTTTCTTGGTACCTAAGTGGCTCAATTTCCTCTACTACCTCACATAATCTACTATTGATTTGATTCTATATTTCAATACTGGCTGTAGGAGAATTATATCTAACATGTACAATGTTATATTGTCTCTGCATTGCCCTTCAATGTCCATTTTGAAAACCTAATTTGGCATAGGTTTGCATAGCTGGTGTTTATTCACACACGTCCGTGGATCTTTGTGTACAGTGGAAATAAAGAATGCTTATGTTACAGTAAATTGCTAAATGTGTACACTGCACATAATAAATGAGATGTTGTGCCCAACATCCATACACATGAAATGTTGCCTACTATTCCTGCACAGAAAGAAATATGCTGATATTGAATGTCATTTTATATTATGTTTTTTTTCAGCAATGTGTCAGTGTTTGTCTCAGTTCTGTTTTTACATATTTGTTAATTGTACTTATTTTTTTAATTCACTAATTATTTTATTCTGCACTTTCTTTTGTTCATTGTTCTCAAAATGTATGTATTTAAAATGTTTTCCTTTTACAGGTATATACAAAAACAACTTTAAAATATCTATGTTAGATTACAGGGCATCAGAATATATACTATTATCAGCTAGTTTCAACTATATAATTATAATTAATAAATTTCACTTTTAATTGGGTTTCTTTTTTGTGTGTGTTTTCAAGGACTCAAAGCAATATAGATAGTGTTAGTGATGCAGTACAGACTTTCACTGAAACATTTATTGTGATGAAAGTGTCCCTGCAGACCATCACATTATAGATGCAAGGTATGTAACTTCTGCACTCAATTGAACCAGACAGCATTTCTAATATGGTGGTGACATTTATGTGTGTAAGTATATAAGAACAAAGTAATGACACTAAAATCAAACAGAAAATAATATTTGTGTGGTGATCTCAACATGCTGTAAACAGTGATTGACAAGCTAAACAAATGATTAAGCTAGAGTTCCATCTCAAAGCACATTGTTATCACATTGTCACGGTACTTTAAGGTAGTATGATTTGTTTTCCCCCTTTTCTCAGTCCTGTTCATTTAGTGATATATTTTAACTTAATGGGTTCATATCAGGTGAGTTCAGATGGCAACTCAATCTAATGAGCCTGAGAATTATCAAAAGGAGAAAAAAAAAGAAATCCTGGTAAGCGTGTTTTGCAAGCACAGAGCAAAAGCTCTTATCTGAAAATACCATTTATCAAGTACTTCACATGACACAAAGCCCAGACATTTTTAGTTTCCAATAAAGTCTGTTGTTTTCTCAGAATAGTAGCATATTTTTTGAGGTGAAAAAAATACAACAGAACATTGCAATATTGTTTAACAAGCAAACATGTTATTTAATTTGTTAAATTCTTAGTATTTTAAATAACCACCCACATAATTAAATATCATAGACACAGGCATTAAACACATTTTATATTTCACAAAATGAAATTTGCCTGAGTTTGTGCTTTTTGAGCGATGAGTCACATTTTGTCCATTGCACTTTACATACTTACTACTATGGGAAAAAAACTGCCATTATTTGATAGATTTGACAGGAAAAAAAACTATGTATTGTATGTGTTTTATCAGACCTCTTTTGATACATGTAATATTTAGAGTGACATTTACTTTTAATGAGCTTGAAATTACCACATTAACATTTCCAGTGTGAATTCATCTTCTTTTAGTTTCCTCTTAAATCCCTGCCTATTAACACATTGCATATGACAAGCACCTTTTCACAGGGAAACACTCCATACCTTTGTGAAGATACAGTGAGGGAAAAAAGTATTTGATCCCCTGCTGATTTTGTACGTTTGCCCACTGACAAAGAAATGATCAGTCTATAATTTTAATGGTAGGTGTATTTTAACAGTGAGAGACAGAATAACAACAAAAAAATCCAGAAAAACACATTTCAAAAAAGTTATACATTGATTTGCATGTTAATGAGGGAAATAAGAATTTGATCCCTTATCAATCAGCAAGATTTCTGGCTCCCAGGTGTCTTTTATAAAGGTAACGAGCTGAGATTAGGAGCACTCTCTTAAAGGGAGTGCTCTTAATCTCAGATCGTTACCTGTATAAAAGACACCTGTCCACAGAAGGAATCAAACAATCAGATTGGTGCGATTATTCGCAAATGGAAGAAACACAAAATAACTGTCAGTCTCCCTCGGTCTGGGTTTCCATGCAAGATCTCACCTCATGGAGTTTCAATGATCATGAGAACGGTGAGGAATCAGTCCAGAACTACACGGGAGGATCTTGTTAATGATCTCAAGGCAGCTGGGACCATAGTCACCAAGAAAACAATTGGTTACACACTATGCCGTGAAGCACTGAAATCCTGCAGCGCCCACAAGGCCCCCCTGTTCAAGAAAGCACATGTACAGGCCCGTCTGAAGTTTGCCAACATCTGAATGATTCAGAGGATAACTAGGTGAACGTGTTGTGGTCAGATGAGACCAAAATCGAGCTCTTGCTGTTCGGCTAGGTGTGCCTTGGTTGCTGCAAGGTAGCGTTGCAGCAGTTGTTCGATCGATTCAATTTTTCTTATTTTATAGATATATTTTTTTTTTCTTTGGTTCCTGTCCTCAATGCCATGCTCACATTCTCCACCAGATCTTCTTGATTCTTCTTGCTCTCACCCATGCCTGGTTCCTGTTTTCTTTTAAAATACATCAATGATTTAAATATGATAACCTCTTCAATTTCTGCATCTTCCAGTTCCTTGTAGCAGTTTTCCCTCTCTTTAAATTTGTCTGCTCCTCAGATACAAAAACATCTATCCAATTCCCTTTCCCTCTCTCTGTCCCTCTGTTAAAAAAACAGAAGTATTTACAAGTTGCCACAAAGAGAGACCGGAGAGTACATGTGAGAGGTAGCCATCTTGTTGTTTGACTAGTTTCAGAATAGTCTTAGCATTGCTCATTTTGTTTTAAGTTTGCCTTAAATTGACGTTAGCATTCTCTGTAGTTTGCCTAAATTGAAGTCAATTCAGTTCAGCTGCTGAGTTGGTGAAAGTAAACAGGTTGTAGAAGGGAGTTTCTGTCTAGGACTAGCAGGAATTCTGTTGCAGGAGGAGCCAGGTGGGGCCAGTTAGGTGTGAATTGGGGGTAGGTAGACAAAAGCTACTTAAAGCAGCTGTTGAGAAAGAGCTGTGCTGTTTCTCGCTGAGAACAGTTAGGCAGTTGACTAGCAGTAGGAACCAAGAGAAGTATAAAGAAACAAAAAAAAAAAAAAGTAACATTTAGAAACATGTGGCCACTACAGTGTCAGGTTTGCAGAATGATTGCCTTCCTGGATGAACTCATCCAAGAAGGCTTAATTTCTGAATGTTGTCGGCAGGTTGAAATCCTAGAGATCAAGGTTTGTGATCTTGAGGCTCAGCTTGTCGATCTGTGCTGTATTAGGGATATAGAAGAATTGTTCAATCAGCCCATGAGAGAGATGGTGTGCACGCCAAAACCTAGGAGAGTTGAGACCTTAGAGCAGGACAGCGTAGAGAACTGCTGGGTTACAGTAGGTCGTAACCGCAGAAAAGGGCGTGCACAACCCCTAGAGACACCCCAAGAGCTTGAATTGCCCAACAGGTTCCAACTGCTGGACACCAAGTTGGAGAGTGACAGTTCATAGGGTGATGGGGGGGCAGTTGAGCACCAGAGCACCATGGTGCCCACTCCCCCCCAGAAGAAGGAGGTAGTTATAGTAGGAGACTCAATTCTTAGAGGGGAAGATCACACAGGGAGACCCGCATGGTATCTTGCCTGCCTTATGCTCAGGTTGCAGATCTCCCTAAACTAGTAGACGAGCTACTGGCCAAAGCCGGAGGGAATCCACTGGTCATGGTCCACATTGGAACCAATGACATAGGAAAAGGTAGGACAGAAGTTCTGCAAGACAAATTTAAAGAGTTAGGAACAAAACTAAAGAGCAGAACCTCCACGGTAGTTTTCTCTGAAATACTTCCGGTACCACGTGCCAGGCCAGGGAGACAGGCAGAGATTAGAAAGTTTAACACGTGGTTGAAAGCTTGGTGTAGGGAAGAGGGGTTTAGGTTTATGGAGCATTGGTCTTTCTTCTGGGATAGATGGGAACTGTACAAACCGGACGGTCTACATCTAAACAGAAGGGGGGCTAATGCATTGGGAGAGCGTATGTGCAGTGAAATGGAGAATCATTTAAACTAGGAACCAAGGGGGCAGGCAGCTCTGACAATGGGAGATGTTCCACTAAGGAAAGACAATTTTAGAAAAGCAAACATTGAAGGTATGAGACGGCACTTAGAAGAGATAGACTGGAGCACACTGGATACAGAGTTAGTTGAAAATGGATGGGTATATTTTAAGAATATACTACTTGAGGCTCAGGAGCAATTTGTACCAAAACTTAGCAAATTGAGGAACAAAAAACACTGGCCAAAATGGTTTAATAGAGGTATGCAAAAAAATATAAAGAGGAAGAAAATGTTGTATAGTGCATACAAAAGGGAAGGTGACGAAACAAAATACATAGAATATGTTGAGCTGCAAAGAGATCTTAAGAAAGGGATCAGGAAAGCAAAGAGGGAAATAGAAAGAAACATAGCTCTTGGAGCTAAAACCAATGCAAAGAGCATTTTTCAATATTACAACAGCAAGCAGTCAATAAAGGAGGAGGTGAAACAGATAAAGGGCAAAAATGGAGGTATCTTGGAAAACGAACAAGATGTGGCAAATATTCTAAGTGAGTATTTCACAGAGGTTTTTACAAAAGATAAAACAGATGACATGCCACAGGTTGACAATCAGTCCAGTCAAACCCTAAGAGAGATCAGGATAAATGAGGAGGAAGTACTAAAGGGACTAGCAGAATTAAAAACAAACAAATCACCTGGGCCAGATGGGATATTTCCAACAGTACTTAAAGAAATGAGGGAAATTATTTATTGGCCTCTAACTCAAATATTCCAAATGACTCTTAGAACAGGGGATGTGCCAACTGACTGGAAGACAGCAAATGTCATACCAATCCACAAGAAAGGGGAGCCAGGAAATTACAGACCAATCAGTCTCACCTGCATCACCTGTAAAATGTTGGAAAAAATGATTAGACAGAAAATAGAGGAGCATCTCAATGAAAACCATATTCTTGGAGATAGTCAACATGGGTTTAGACGAGGCAGATCATGTCTTACTAATTTATTAAAAAAATTTGAACATGCAACTGCAGCTGTAGATCAGGTGAAAGCATATGATATGATATACTTTGATTTTCAATAAGCTTTTGATAAGGTTCCACACCAAAGACTGATCCTCAAATTGGAAGCTGTTGGCATTCAGGGTAATGTCAGTAGATGGATTATGAACTGGTTGATGTATAGGAAACAGAGTTTGTCGATTAGAGGAGTCACTTCTAACTGGAGTGAGGTTGTTAGTGGAGTTCCACAGGGATCAGTACTAGGGCCTTTGCTTTTTCTAATCTATATTAATGATCTGGACTCTGGGATAGTTAGCAAACTTGTCAAATTTGCAGATGATACTAAAATAGGTGGCTCAGCAGATACAATCTTGGCAGCACAGGCTATTCAGAGGGACTTAGATAATATTCAGTTGTGGGCTGACACCTGGCAAATGAAATTCAATGTGGACAAGTGCAAGGTAATACATGCAGGTAACAAAAATGTCCACTATAATTACACTATGGGAGGAATAGAACTAGATGAAGTATCGCATGAGAAAGACCTAGGAGTCTATGTGGACTCCTCACTTTCTCCATCCAAGCAATGTGGGGAAGCAATAAAAAAGGCAAACAGAATGCTAGGGTATATTGTCAAAAGTGTAGAATTTAAAACAAGGGAAGTAATGTTAAGATTGTACAATGCGCTAGTTAGACCTCATCTGGAATACTGTGTACAGTTCTTCAAGAAGGATATTGCTGCTTTAGAGGCAGTTCAGAGGAGAGCAACCAGACTTATTCCAGGTCTGAAGGGAAAGTCCTACTCGGAGAGACTGAGGGAACTGAATCTTTTCACCCTGGAACAGAGGAGACTACGTGGGGACTTGATCCAAGTCTTCAAAATCATGAAAGGCATCAACCACATCAAACCAGAGGAGCTTTTCCAGATCAGCAGGGACACACGCACCCAGGGACACAAATGGAAATTGGGCTTCAAGGCATTCAAAACGGAAAACAGGAGACACTTCTTCACACAATCTGGAATAAACTACCCAGCGATGTGGTTGAAGCTGAAAGATTGGGAACATTTAAAAATAGTCTGGATAGGATCCTTGGATCACTTAGATATTAATGAACACCAAACGAGCACGATGGGTCGAATGGCCCCCTCTCGTTTGTAAACTTTCTTATGTTCTTATGTTGTAAGGCCTGTTTCTCACATTCATTTAAATTGGCTCTCCCTTCTGTCCAACTCCTATTGCCAGTCTCCTCTGCCGCAGATCCTCCAGGTTCTCCAGAATATAAGCATTTCTGTGTTTAAATGTAGCATAGAAAATACAATTTTGCCTTCACTGTGCTGTCATTTACAAATTGGGGGGGAGGGGGGTACCTAAAAAGACTAGAGGCTCTCGAATTAAATTAACATTAGGGTTATTAACTGTGTTTACTCCAGTTTTGCACAGAGCCGGACTGGTGAATTATACAATGTATAGACATGATTGCATTGTTTTAGCCAGATTTGCAATCAAAGCATGACTACTAGAAGGATGACAAAATATTATTTAATAAATCAACCGCCTTGGTAACTACTTGATCCTGATTAAGGTCGTCCATGACTACTTCATTGCCTGGGGATCTAAATTTTACAGATATACTGAAATCCCTTCCTGATATGCTGAAATGCCTTCTGGATATACTGAAATTGCCTCTACATATGAAATCTCTTACACACATACATATCAAAAATCTCTTAATCATCCGTATGAGAATTTCTCACATAAACATAGTTTCATACTCAAGCAAGTATGTGAGTGTTTCATATATGTGTGTGTATGAGCGTTTCATATGTGAGCATTTTTTATGTATGTGTGTACCTAAGATTTGAAATAATTCCTAATCAGCCCCTCATATCTTTACATGTCTGCTATTGTAAGTATTGTTACAGTGTCTATTTTTTTATATATATTTTTTTTAAGTCAGAGCCCCTGCAGATACATGTCATTCTTTGTCATTCAATTACCTGTAATGAAACCAGTTTAATACCTGGTGTTGTTTTCTGTTTGATTATGTTTTTAATTTTAATGCATATGTATATATTCAAAAATTAAAATAATGTTGAAAGTAGTTTAGCTAGCTACTTTTCCCAAAGTAGCTTATAGTGTAGCTAGCTATATTTTTCAGGAGTAGCTTGTAGCTTTAGCCAGCTACTTTTAAAAGTAGCGCCCCAAACACTTTTCAATATAAAAACTTTTTTTTTAACTAGCCTTTTTGTCGGAAGATGGAATTTTGGAACATATTCTGTATTATTCTGTATCTGTAATCTGTCATTAACTCTAATAACGTTTAATATACATATGTTTAATTATTATTATTATGGTTATATAATAATTAAGAATATGTATTATAGTTATACTAAAACAAAAAAAATAAACATGAACCAGTACAGGAATTATTTAAACAGCCTATGACTGTGCCTATTTTAAACCCATGTGTAATTACATTTATTTGCCACAGAAAAGGATTATAGCTTTTTTGTTCAAGATGCAGACACATATAAGGTATTGTTAGGTTATTATCACAACCCTGGTTCCCTAAAAAAGGAAGACAACCATTACTGAATGGGAAGAGCCTTCTGACCTGCCAATCATGAGAGGAGGCCATTCGACCCATCGTGCTCGTTTGGTGTCCATTAATAACTAAGTGATCCAAGGATCCTATCCAGTCTGTTTTTAAATGTTCCCAAATTTTCAGCATCTACCACATTGCTGGGGAGTTTGTTCCAGATTGTGAGAACTCTCTGTGTGAAGAAGTGTCTCCTGTTTTCTGTTTTGAATACCTTGTAGCCCAATTTCCATTTGTGTCCCTGGGTGCGTGTGTCCCTGCTGATCTGTA
Source organism: Amia ocellicauda (assembly GCF_036373705.1). Lineage (NCBI taxonomy): Eukaryota > Metazoa > Chordata > Actinopteri > Amiiformes > Amiidae > Amia > Amia ocellicauda. The sequence continues at coordinate 24,739,831 of NC_089857.1, forward strand.
AAAGCTCCTCTGGTTTGATGTGGTCGATGCCCTTCATGATTTTGAAGACTTGGATCAAGTCCCCACGTAGTCTCCTCTGTTCAAGGGTGAAAAGGTTCAGTTCCCTCAGTCTCTCAGTAGGACATTCCCTTCAGACCTGGAATAAGTCTGGTTGCTCTCCTCTGAACTGCCTCTAGAGCAGCGATATCCTTCTTGAAGTGTGGAGCCCAGAACTGTACACAGTATCCAGATGAGCTCTAACTAGTGCATTGTACAGTCTTAACATTACTTCCCTTGTCCCTAAATTCTACACTTTTGACAATATACACTAGCATTCTGTTTGCCTTTTTTATTGCTTCCTCACACTGTTTGGATGGAGAAAGTGAGGAGTTCACATAGACTCCTAGGTCTTTCTCATGCGATACTTCATCTAGTTCTATTCCTCCCATAGTGTAATTATAGTGGACATTTTTGTTACCTGCGTGTATTACCTTGCACTTGTCCACACTGAATTTCATCTGCCAGGTGTCGGCCCACAACTGAATGTTATCTAAGTCCCTTTGTATAGCCCTATGCTGCTGCGATTGTATCTGCTGAGCCATCTATTTTAGTATCATCGGCAAAGTTTGCTAACTATCCCAGAGTCCAGATCATTAATATAGATTAGAAAAAGCAAAGGCCCTAGTACTGATCCCTGTGGAACTCCACTAACAACCTCACTCCAGTTAGAAGTGACTCCTCTAATCGACACCCTCTGTTTCCTATACATCAAGCAGTTCATAATCCATCATACATTGCAAGTGCAGCAGAGCCTCAGTGTGCCTGAGGGGAAACTGCCTGCAGTACTTGAGTTTGCAGTGTGCAGTGTAGGGCACACCCTGTCTGCAACATTCAGGTGGTAGAACCTTGCGAAAGTTTATCGACTGGAGCAGGTCATAGAATTACACAGGTCCTCCACTGAAGTGCCATGAAAGAGAGCCCACAACATGGCCTGTCCACTTGTGGAGTGTGCCAAAATGTTCTCCGGCACGGGAACCTTTGCATGTTCATAGTTGAGGTGGAGAGTGTCTGTCACCCAATGAGCCAGTTGTTGTTTTGTCACATCCCGCCCTATAGTGGTAGACCCATAGCAGACAAGTTTGTCGGTTCTACGAAAGTGCAGTCTTTTGCATGTAATACCTCAAGGCCCTGACTAGACACAGTCTATCCTTATCTGACTCCTGTGGAGGAAGGTGGAATGACTCTAGGATGATAGGTTGAATTATGTGAAAAGCCAACACAACCTTGGGCAGGAAGGCCAGGTTTATCCTCAGCATGACCTTATCGTTGTATCCTGTGAAGATCAGACAGGCTTTAGCCATCAACAAATCATGAATCTCAGCAATTCTCCTTGCCAAAGTTATCGCTAAAAGGAAAGACAGCCCCTTTGCTTCCTCTAGCAGCTGCTGCAAGAAGCACATAATAGTTGTAGGGCATGACACTGGATCCACATGTCTTGCTAGGCACCAGTTCTGGAAGGCTGACCACTTAAAATGTATATTGAGCTCTGGCAGAAGGGGCTCTGGCCGATTGCAGTGTCTCCATAATGCTATCTGGGAGTCCCAGGGACAGAGGTGGAAAGAGTACTGAATAATCCTACTCAAGCAGAAGTACTATTACTTTGATGAAATTTTACTCAAGTAGAAGTAAAAGTACTGTTATAAAAAACAACTCAAATAAAAGTAAAAAGTAGCTCATTTAAAAAGTAATTGGAGTAGAAATTACATAGTTACTTTTAACAAAGTGCTGTCACATGATCTCTAAGCAACACTAACACTATATACACTCACCTAAAGGATTATTAGGAACACCTGTTCAATTTCTCATTAATGCAATTATCTAACCAACCAATCACATGGCAGTTGCTTCAATGCATTTAGGGGTGTGGTCCTGGTCAAGACAATCTCCTGAACTCCAAACTGAATGTCTGAATGGGAAAGAAAGGTGATTTAAGCAATTTTGAGCATGGCATGGTTGTTGGTGCCAGACGGGCCGGTCTGAGTATTTCACAATCTGCTCAGTTACTGGGATTTTCACGCACAACCATTTCTAGGGTTTACAAAGAATGGTGTGAAAAGGGAAAAATATCCAGTATGCGGCAGTCCTGTGGGCGAAAATGCCTTATTGATGCTAGAGGTCAGAGGAGAATGGGCCGACTGATTCAAGCTGATAGAAGAGCAACTTTGACTGAAATAACCACTCGTTACAACCGAGGTATGCAGCAAAGCATTTGTGAAGCCACAACATGTACAACCTTGAGGCGGATGGGCTACAACAGCAGAAGACCCCACCGGGTACCACTCATCTCCACTACAAATAGGAAAAAGAGGCTACAATTTGCACAAGCTCACCAAAATTGGACAGTTGAAGACTGGAAAAATGTTGCCTGGTCTGATGAGTCTCGATTTCTGTTGAGACATTCAGATTCAGAATTTGGCGTAAACAGAATGAGAACATGGATCCATCATGCCTTGTTACCACTGTGCAGGCTGGTGGTGGTGGTGTAATGGTGTGGGGGATGTTTTCTTGGCACACTTTAGGCCCCTTAGTGCGAATTGGGCATCGTTTAAATACCACGGCCTACCTGAGCATTGTTTCTGACCATGTCCATCCCTTTATGACCACCATGTACCCATCCTCTGATGGCTACTTCCAGCAGGATAATGCACCATGTCACAAAGGTCGAATCATTTCAAATTGGTTTCTTGAACATGACAATGAGTTCACTGTACTAAACTGGCCCCCACAGTCACCAGATCTCAACCCAATAGAGCATCTTTGGGATGTGGTGGAACGGGAGCTTCGTGTCCTGGATGTGCATCCCACAAATCTCCATCAACTGCAAGATGCTATCCTATCAATATGGGCCAACATTTCTAAAGAATGCTTTCAGCACCTTGTTGAATCAATGCCACGTAGAATTAAGGCAGTTCTGAAGGCGAAAGGGGGTCAAACACAGTATTAGTATGGTGTTCCTAATAATCCTTTAGGTGAGTGTATATATATATATATATATATATATATATATATATACAGTACTATGCAAAAGTTTTAGGCAGGTGTGAAAAAAATGCTGTAAAGTAAGAATGCTTTCAAAAATAGATGTTAATACACACCCTTTGCCTTCAAAACAGCATCAATTCTTCTAGGTACACTTGCACAAAGTCAGGGATTTTGTACGCATATAGTCAGGTGTATGATTAAACAATTATACCAAACAGGTGCTAATGATCATCAATTCAATATGTAGGTTGAAACACAATCATTAACTGAAACAGAAACAGCTGTGTAGGAGGAATAAAACTGGGTGAGGAACAGCCAAACTCAGCTAACAAGGTGAGGTTGCTGAAGACAGTTTACTGTCAAAAGTCATACACCATGGCAGGACTGAGCACAGCAACAAGACACAAGGTAGTTATACTGTATCAGCAAGGCCTCTTCCAGGCTGAAATTTCAAGGCAGACAGGGGTTTCCAAATGTGCTGTCCAACCTCTTTTGAAGAATCCCAAAGATACGGGCAACGCTGAGGACCATAGATGCAGTGGTCGGCCAAGGAAACTTACTGCAGCAGATGAAAGACACGTCATGCTTACTTCCATTCTGAATCAGAAGATGTCCAGCAGTGCCATCAGCTCAGAATTGGCAGAAAACAGTGGGACCCTGGTACACCATCTACTGTCCGGAGAAGTCTGGTCAGAAGTGGCCTTCATGGAAGACTTGCAGCCAAAAAGCCATACCTCCGACGTGGCAACAAGACCAAGCGACTCAACTATGCATGAAATCACAGGAACTGGGGTGCAGAAAAATGGCAGCAGGTTCTCTGGACTGATGAGTCAAAATTTGAAATATTTAGGCAGTTTGTTCTGGAGGGCTGGAGAGCAGTACACAAATGAGTGTCTGCAGGCAACAGTGAAGCATGGTGGAGGTTCCTTTGCAAGTTTGGGGCTGCATTAATGCAAATGGAGTTGGGGATTTGGTCAGAATTAATGGTCTCCTCAATGCTGAGAAGTACAGGCAGATACTTATCCATCATGTAATACCATCAGGGAGGAATCTCATTGGCCCCCAAATTTATTCTGCAGCATGACAACGACCCCAAACATACAGCAAAAGTAATTAAAAACTATCTTCAGCGTAAAGAACAAGGAGTCCTGGAAGTGATGGTATGACCCCCACAGAGCCCTGATCTCAACATCATCGAGTCTGTCTGGGATTACATGAAGAGAGAGAAGAAACTGAGGCTGCCTAAATCCACAGAAGAACCAAAATGTTTGGGCCAACCTGCCTGCCGAATTCCTTCAAGAACTGTGTGCAAGTGTACCTAGAAGAATTGATGCTGTTTTGAAGGCAAAGGGTGGTCACACCAAATATGGATTTGATGTAGATTTGTCTTCTGTTCACTCACTTTGCATTTAGTTAATTGATAAATATAATCTATTAACATGTCTATTTTTGAAAGCATTCTTACTTACAGCATTTTTTCACACCTGCCTAAAACTTTTACACAGTTCTGTATGTATGTGTGTATATATATATATATATATATATATATATATATATATATATATATATATATATGTGTATATATGTGTGTATATATATATACAGTGGGGGAAAAAAGTATTTGATCCCCTGCTGATTTTGTACGTTTGCCCACTGACAAAGAAATGATCAGTCTATAATTTGAATGGTAGGTGTAACAAAAATAACAACAGAAAAATGCATTTCAAAAAAGTTATAAATTGTTTTGCATGTTAATGAGGGAAATAAGTATTTGACCCCTTCGACTTAGTACTTGCTGGCAAAGCCCTTGTTGGCAATCACAGAGGTCAGATGTTTCTTGTAGTTGGCCACCAGGTTTGCACACATCTCAGGAGGGATTTTGTCCCACTCCTCTTTGCAGATCCTCTCCAAGTCATTAAGGTTTCGAGGCTGACATTTGGCAACTCGAACCTTCAGCTCCCTCCACAGATTTTCTATGGGATTAAGGTCTGGAGACTGGCTAGGCCACTCCAGGACCTTAATGTGCTTCTTCTTGAGCCACTCCTTTGTTGCCTTGGCTGTGTGTTTTGGGTCATTGTCATGCTGGACTACCCATCCACGACCCATTTTCAATGCCCTGGCTGAGGAAAGGAGGTTCTCAACCAAGATTTGATGGTACATGGCCCTGTCCATCGTCCCTTTGATGCGGTGCAGTTGTCCTGTCCCCTTATCAGAAAAACACCCCCAAAGCATAATGTTTCCACCTCCATGTTTGACGGTGGGGATGGTGTTCTTGGGGTCATTCCTCCTCCTCCAAACACGGCGAGTTGAGTTGATTCCAAAGAGCTCGATTTTGATTTTCCCTAGAGTCTGTCTATCAAACAATTCAGGTGTGCCAGATTAACTCCTCTAACCTTACTACATTACCTAACAATTCAGTACAGTGCATTTTTATGTCTCACTCTAAGATTTCCAAACCAACAGATTATACTAAAACAAAGTACAGATTAAATAAAAGCCTTATAAAACATAGTCATAATAGTTTTATCAACATTAAAATACTTCAGCTTTCTCAGACAGAACAATCATTAGCCGAATAACTGTTGGTAACAGTCCCAAGGTACTTATAACGATCTACAGTCTCTACCAGCTGGCCTTTAATGATGGTCTGCCTGGGGTTTACATTTAAAATCAATGCTCATATCTTTAGTTTTTCTCACATTTATTTGTAAGAATGCAGCAATTCACCAATTCACATAATTCTCGACAAGAGGGCCATGGCATGTTTCATTCTTGTCTAGTAAACTAACGAATAACAAGTCATCAGCAAACTTGAGTATATGCCTGAATAGTATTAAAAGCAGATAAGAAGTAAATTAAAATAAGTTTTGCCTGTGTCTTGCAGCCTTCTAGATGTTTAAGCACCATATTTAGCAGTGTGGCATTTGCACCTTCAACTCCTCGCTATGCACCATAAGAAAATTACAGTGGGTTCAAAAGATTATAGTTTTTTTACTATATCCTCCTCCACTAGTTTTTCAAAACATTTAATAACCAGGGAAGTGAGTGCTATTGGCCTGAAGTCATTTAGGACCTTGGGTTGTTTAATTTTAGCTATAGCAACTACTGTAGCCTGTTTCCATAATATAGAGACTTTCTGCTGCCTAAGTGACTTCTGAAATATGCCACAAAGAACCAGGCCTCATTGTTCCACACAAGACTTGAGCAGTTTGGTCTGGCCCTGGGCTTTTCTTAATTTTACTATGCTAAAGGACCTTATCACATCATGCTCATTAAAAAAGGTATGGCCAGTAGCAATAGTCTCAACTTGAAGAGTTTCAATTTCCTTTGTAAAATCCAAGACATCAACCCTAAAATAATGTAATTCTTGTGCCAGATACTTATCAGATTTAGACCCCTCCAGTACAGCCTTCCTATTGCTTCTGCTTGAGGTCGACTCAATCTTGTCCGAGCTTCTCACAGATTTGCTCCACCACTTGAGGATGCAAACTCCAGTATGAGCTCTCCAGTCCTCCCCGAGAGAGGAGGTCCGCTGTTGTGTTGTATTGCCCTGATTGATCGGAGGTTTTCCCAGGCCCACAGGAGAAGTTTGCATGCCACATGATACATGATCAACCCCCTTGGTGGTTGATGTGAGCCACCACTGTCATGTTGTATGTCAGAATTAAGACGTGCTTGTTTGACAGGACATGCTGGGAATGACACAGTGCCAATGCTACTGCTTGCAACATCTGTGCATTGATGTGGATGGATGACCACAGAGCACTCTACATCCTTTGTATCCCGAACCCATTCCAGACTGTGCCCCAGACAGAGTTGGAGGCATCTGTCATGACGACTTCCCTTCTGTGAGGGCAGCCAATTGGGGATCCGATAAGGTTGTTGTAATTTTGCCACAAATCCAGCTGCAAGCTGGAGTCATGGTCAGTCGGCGGCAGTGTCTGTGTCTTTCTGGGTGCAGCCCAACGGTGTTTAGCTTTTGAAAGTGGACTAGCCAGAGAGTTGAGCCTCGTCTGAATTGCATGAGGCGAGTCTCCAGTGACTCAATCCTGTTTTCTGTAGCTCTTCTGCATGTGAATTGAAAGACCCAGTGTAGTCACGTGTCATATGACCTCTGATGTGTGTTCTTCTGCCTGATGCATGGAGTCTGCGCAGATTAGCCAGTCATCCAGGTAGTTCAGAATTCGGATCCCCTTCGCTCTGAGGGGGGCCAGGGCTGTGCACTTTGAAAATGTGCAGGGCACCAGCGAGAGACCAAAAAGTAGCATGCAGAATTAGTATGCTTGGTCCTGGAAGGTGAACCATAGATATTTCCTGTGTACTGGGAGGATGGGGACATGGAAGTAGGTGTCCCTGAGGCTCAACTGGGGCTGTTTCTTTGTTTGTTGGAGATCAGTGTATTTTGATTCCATCCCCTTTGCTTTTTCTGAGCATTCAATGCTCAAGTCTACTGTTTCTCTGAATTTCTGTCCAGGTGTTATTGGAGCGTCCAGGAGAATAGACTTTTCTGCGTCCTGCAGCTTGGCTTGCATCAGCCACAGATGTCTTCTGGCCACCACCATCACTGTTAGGGATCTCCCCATCGCTTTCCCCCTTCTCTTAAGAGATCAGTCATGTAGGCTGCTGAAGTTCCATCTCTTCCACTCTCTTTGTCGTCTGGCCAGGTATCCCATATACAGGACAAGGATAGATAGGGCATTCACCACCTTTACCGCCAGACTTTCTGACGCATATGCATTAGAATCACATTAGAAATATCATGCTTCAACAACCATAATAACAATTTTGGTGAGAACAGGGTGATCATGGGTAAATTTAGACACTTCCCAATTTTCCAAATTTAAATGTTCATTATGAACTGTTTTATACATTGTGTACAAAAATAAAAACTGACCACAGTGGGACTGCACAACAATGATATACACCAATGGGTCTATTATGTAATTCACCATCTGCCCAGTTATAAGCACTGCAATAAAAATCTCTAAATAGCCTTCAGTTATTCTGTGAAGATATTACATTAAATTAAAAAAATTAAAAGCATTTCTTTATACTACAGCACATGATTTTAACAAAAGAAAACATTCACAGACTTCTTACTGCCTACATTGGCATAGCAACAAAATAAACAGAAATTAAAGCAACACATATTTCGCAAGGTAGTTGCAAACGTATCTCTGAAAAGCATAATAATGGCAGTGGTGAAACAGGAGTAATGTATATTCAAGTTAATTAATGGAATATCAAGCTTTTATATGAAAAGTGATGGAGGGTGGGTGAATGCCAGCTGGGGATAACTTGGTCCTCCATTGTCAAGGGACGTCTGTGGCTTCTTGCAGCCTGCAGGTTTGGTATGCTGGCCATTTAATGTGCATGAAATCCCCCAATTGGTGTGATGCATGAGCAATAGGTATTTAAAAAAGAGAGCAGATAGCCTTCAAGGTGTGGGATGGAGGATGTGTGTTTTGTCTCTTTTTCTTTCTGAAGAAGCCTGCCACAGCTTAAGATCTTTAGAGATTCTTAACCGCGCACCATGAATTAAAAATACCAAAGTCATGCCTGGAATTGTTGTTGGAATTACATATTTTACAACATGAGCCCTTTTCTCATTTTGACAACAGGTACCTTTGTTTAATGTATAAATATTAACAGCCTAATGAAAGCTGTGTTCAGGGTTTTCACCATTTTGTCTGAATTGCTTAGGGGAAATATATGTGTAGGCCTATAATGCACAATATGTAATGATTTATTAAGCAGTAATGCTCCAATGCATTGTCTTTTATGGGTGAGTTTGATTAGGTAATATTGTCATTTATTTCCTAATGTGTGTCATATAAAGTCTGACATACAGAAAGCCGATGTACTATGTTGATATTCTTACATTTTGGTGTTTTTTGAATCCCTTGATTTAACAATATGATAGTAACACTTTGGGGAACATTGTACAGTACCTGATAAGCTATCAGAATGAAAGCGTAGAAAGAGCCTGTATAAGACCGGATGTATGATATATTTCTGAACTTGAAACTGCTTGACACTGCAAGAAGAGTATATGAAAGATGTATGCAATAGAACAGCAGACGTTTTGATGAGGATCATTTATTACTTTTTATATATCATTAGATAAGAGCTTATTTTCTTTACTAGGTTCTTCTTTTCTTTAACAATGAAGAGACATGGAGTGATATATATGGAGTGCTTTTTTATGTATGGTCAGTGCTTTGTAGAACGTCAACTTTCAAGGATATTTAAAGTCTAAAAATAGGAACATGCAGTCAAAAGACAAAACTAATGACAACTTCGGATTGGATCTGAATTCATCTGAGGAAGTCAAGACCACAGGTGTTTCCTAATAGGACTATGCCAAAAAAGCTGTTAAATTCAGTTTGGTTAAATTGACTTGTTTATCTTATGGTATTCATAATGATATGATATAAATTAAGCTATCTAAACAGCTATCTTTGCCTATGAACATGGTGAGGTCTGAGGATACTCATCCCCATTTTAGTGTATATATGATAAAATATATACAGTACAGTGTCCCTTGTTAGAGGTTAATGACAAAAAACAGTCGGGTGTGCCACATTCTAATCTGTTTGAGGTGAAAATCCTATGTTGACCTGAATGTGGATAATCCCAGCAGTATCCAGGATAGTAAACAGTATTATAACAGCTATGTCGTTGCAGTGGCATGACCTTGTGCCCACTGTTTTGTTGGATGTTATTTGTATTTGTAAAGTGTTTTTTTTAATAATTTTTTTATTTTTTTTATTATTATTGAATACGAAAAGACTAAACAAAACCTCTAAAATTCCAGTTGATCAAGTTGGACTATTCATAAATGTTACAGTCAAAAGTTTGCTAACTCTATGTAAAATAAGTTAAATCACCTTGAATCCTTACAGCTCCCTCTAGACAGAATAAGTGTTTAACAAACTCTGAAAAAATAGTTTTGATACATTTGTATAGTTTAATGAACATTTTTTCTGAAAGTAGTACTGAAGGGTGTGAATGTTTTCAACTACCATAGTATGTCAAACCCCTGGTTTGAGGAGGATGTTAGGTAGATCTGTCTTGTTAATTGGTATTTGAGGTGTGAGTTTAGATTAGGTTTTATATTCCAAATTTGATTTCCTTTTTTTCTCATATATTAAAACAATATAGATAAGTGTCCTATCAATGGATATCTGAATTCACAGCACAGAGTTCAGTTAACTTTAAGGCCTGGCTGAAATAATCCACATAACCTCCAGAAAAAAAGACACAAAGCACACTCAAAGTTTTCGTTGACAATGTTCCTTTTATTATTTTTTTTTCTATATTTTAAAGGTTTATTATTAGAAACAAAAAAACAAAACAAACAAAAAAGAGAGAGAGAGACAAACACTGTTTGTCTGCATGTAGTTTTAAAAAGGAAACATTAATCTTTCCATCAGCTGTACCAGGTATCCAACTATCAGTTCATTTGCTATGCCTTGCTTTACAAGAATGAGCACAAGGATAATTATGTCAGTGGTATTAAGAAGAGTATGTGGTTTTAACGTAACTCTATCCTTCTGTCCACTACACATATATTGCTAAACATATTAAATTGTTACTTTATTTTCCAGCAATTTTTACCTGCATTGTAGAAGTCATAAACCAAAGAGCACTGGCTCTTGTCTTTCTATATACATTTTAAAATAAAAAATATATAAATATAATGTGCTGGTTTATTGAATGTTTTTATACTGTTAAACTCTCTGGTCTTCCTTTTGTCATCAATATTCATTTAATGCCCATGTCAGAATGCTTGCTGTGGTCAAAACAGTGAAAAAAGCACAGCTCTGGGAAGCTTTCCTCTCAAAAGGCAAGTATGAAAAACAGCATACTAATCACACTGCTGTCTGGATATAAGTTGCACAGTATACTGCTTCTAATACACTATAGAATCAAATGATTAAGAGCTTTCTGTTGCGAATATGTTCCTATTCATCAGAAGAGGTCAGGAACATTTTAAACTATGTAAGATACATCTCCCTATTAGCATAATGGCATTACAAACTTGAAAATCCAGATAATGGATCTGCTTTATATCAGAAAGTGCAATTTTAAATGAATAAAATTACTTTGAAGGTTTTGCTTTGGCCAGTTTCATTCCATACAACATTATACTCAACCAAACATAAGTGGCTAATTATAATTAGAAAGGTGCTCTAAATTACTACAATGTCTCATCGGCATGATGACATCCCCAGTGCACAGGAGTCTTTCATACACAGTCTAATGGTTTTCTTATGCAATACCATAAATGAGAGAATCTTACACATAGAGTTGCACATTGCATATGAAGATTCTACTGTAGTATCCAATTGGTAACATTTCAGTACATTTGGCTTTATTCAACACTACCATCTTCTCTTAAAAACATTGAACAATATATATATATATATATATATATATATATATATATATATATATATATATATATCGATAGATAGATCGATAGATAGATCGATAGATATAACAACAAAGGATGAAGCATGGCTATAGTTTAGGCACAAATACTTAAGAATGTCCTTTGTGAAAATTAGGTGCTTCAGAAAAACAAAGAAAAATCTAGGCTGACAATGAACAAAACATAATCTTACGATACACTTAACGTTAAAGTTTTAAATAGTATTTTTTTTAAGTATTTAAAACAAATAACATTTATGGGCTTTTGTGACAATGCATGCTGGCAGAACTGTTTGATGGACTACACAGAGGAAAATGAGTGAAGTTTCAAAATTGACACAAACTGTTCCATGAAATCTTTAAATCTACACACAGAAAAGAGACAGAAACCTTAATGCAAACCAGTTTTCTTTTTTGTTCCTGAGACTATTCTTTGAGTAGCTACTACCATTAGTCTGAATGACACCTATCTTTAACTAAATAAGTATGAGGCTTTATTTCTAAATACACATTTGAATATAGATACAGCCACAGTATCTTGATCTTTGTAGTTAATTTTCCTTTTGTTTATGTTCACTAGTATTTCATTATTCTAATTTCCCAACTGAAATACAGGTTTGCTGCTCTTAGCTTTCCGGTGGCCTTCTGATATTGCCATTGTAAACTGACATGTAGCCAAAACTCCTAAGTAAATAAGCTGATGAAAATGTCAACTCAAGCTGGATTTCAATTGCTTATCCAAAAGCTTAAGTTTTAGGGAAGTAATAAAGGAAAATGACATTTTAAACCCCTTACTATTGGTGATTGATTTATAGATGTTTTATCCCTGTTTTTGTTTCTAGTGCAGTTGTTCTCTTCCTTCAGATAACAGTATCATAGCATTCGTCTGGAGCTGAGGCATCATTTGAATTGAACAAACTCAATCCAAAAATAAATCTGTACATAAAACATAAGAAGCTGTTAAGGCTGTAGACTCAGCCCTCAAACCAAATCGGAGTCAAGATTAATAATTATTTTGAATTGTATAATTGACAGCTAAATTACCAGTGTAACAGCTAACTTTAGGAAAGCTAAAACTGGTTCAAAGAAATCAGTGCTGGATACTTAAATGTAATAAAATGCAATGATGCTAAATTTCTACGTAGATTTGAAAACTACAATATGCATATTCTGGCAGCCTCATGGCAGAGCCCTTATGAAAGTTTACATCAGTCCATTTGCACAGTAATTTGGCAGTTCTCCCATGGTAGGTACTTTGCTTTCACATGGTTTTCCATTGTTTGTATTATGTAACCATGCTTTAACTTTTCTACACTTTAGTGTGATTTTACCATGGTATATTACAGTAAACTTTAATAAGGGAGAAGGCAGCTTTTTACTGGCTTACCCAAACTATTAAGTACATAATTCTGCTTCACATTCCTTTTAAATGTAGAGCTCATTGGATATTTTAAAGGCAATAATAGCAGCTTTCTATGCAGCTTATTTTTATATTATAAATAATTGTTTCCATATTTCTACACTATTTTCAGTGCTATTGAACAGCCCACATTTGGGAGTAGCACAAGCAGGAAGGCAATCTTTATAATACAGAATTGTGAATGGTTTTAGGGCTTTAGTAGCCATAAGAAATATACAGAACTATAACCATCTCACAGCTTATTTGTGGACTCTAAAGATTAAAAAATCATGAAAAACGTAGGTGAGTGAGTTCTCCATATGTTGACCTAGGAAATAGGTCCTCTTTCCTCTTTGTATGGTACGCATTGTCCTATGTTCAGAAACAGAAATTAAATGTAAGCAGATCTGCCATGTTGACCATTCTCACCCCCAGCACAGATATCAAACATAATCTGTATTGTCTTCTTAAAAATACTAACAATTGCATTAAGGTTTACTAATCCCTGATTTGTCTGAGTATTTTTATGTTTTATTAGCCTACCAAGATTTCTAAATATCCTATTAATTAGAACAACTGCACAGATACACACACACACACACACACACACACACACACACACACACACACAAATTATGTATGTATATAAACACACACAATCACATGTATATGTATGTGTATTTATATACTTAAATGTGTGTGTGTGCTGTGTAATCCTTTTTATAGATGATACCATGTTCCTGATTAAAATAAGACATTGCCATGATTGAGAATGCAGCACACAGTATCTGGAAATACTAGACCTATGAAACTATTTACAACACACATATAGATAATCTTTATATCACAGTCTATTGCATAATGGTGATATTTTTCAGTTTATAAATATTGTAAATGTACACATAGTTATTAAGCAACATTACTAAATGTCCATCTTGCTCTGAAATTAGGAACAGAAAAAACAACATCATCCATCCTACTCTCAGACAAATATTATCCTTTTCTAGAAAATAAAAAGCAGCAAATATATCCTTTATTCCCTTTGGACCCATAACACTGCCATGGTCTTAATTAACCAATATTCAAGGATTGTACTTCTATAGAAGTATTGCAGAAAGTCGTTGAACATCTAGCAATTATATCTACATTAATAAGTTTCAACAAAATAAGTTTTCAGAATTGAAAAGTAAACTACTTCAGTAGGTGTACTTTTAAATGTGCTTCTCAACACAGTTTTCTTTTTCATTTTTTTCCCACAGTGATGGCATTCTTGCTGCACTTGAGGAATTTGTTTTGTTGTTGTTGTTGTTGTTGTTGTTGTTTGCTCATCCATGAAAAAGAAGGATACTTTTCCAGTCAAGGTTAGGGTTCATGTTGCATTCCAGTTACAAAACAAAAGACAGACAAACAAAAAATATTCTTCATATATTTCTGAAATCATAATAAAGGAAGACTAGTGTTTACACTGAAGTTTTAAATAGTTGTCAGCTCCAAATATTCTAGCTGGATGTACACATATGTATTTGTATAATATACATTCTTGAGTTGAAGGGGTGTCTAAAATATAATACAAGGGCAGTCTGTACAGGTGGTCTACCATTTTTGTTTTTTTTTCAAGTCTGAGACAGCATAAATACTCTCAAGTCCATTTTTTTGTTTTTTTTCTGTTTTACGTGAAGTGTCCTGTTTACATAAAAATAAATTAAAATAAACTTAAAAAAAGTCAAAGGGGATCATAAGTTAGATGCAAAACGTAACTTGTCTTGGTCTGTCTCTGTACTACTTAAGACTGTGGATTCTCTTCTGGAGCCCAAAGAATCCCTGTGCTGGGAAGCAGGGGGCGCACGGACTGGAGGCAAAGCTCCTGAGGACATCTGTCGAAAGAGGTTCACCCTCTGTGGGACAGTGGTACGGATCCCACTCTGCATGCCTGCCCCCTGCACTGCTGACACTGGTGGTGGAATGGAGGCCAAGGACTCTCCAGAAGTAGGGTGTGGTCTGGAAACTAGAGAAGTCTCATGGGGCAGTGAAGGCTGGGAGGCAGAGAGAGGCCTCACGTCTCGACTCAAGCTGCTAGAATGCAGCGCCTGGGTGCTCTTGTGTATATCACTTCTCTGGGGTGAAGGAGCTTGCTGCTGTTGCTGCGGCAGCTGCTGCTGTTGTTGCTGCTGCTGTGTAGGAGGGGGCTGCAGTGGTTGCTGAATGAGGGACAGCTGAGATGCTGTTGGGGAGCCGTACTGGAATGTTCGGCCTGCCAGTGGACTCTGAACTGGGGGGCTGCACACAGCTGTGGTGAAGGAGCAAGGTGACATAATGGCTCCTTGTTGCTGTTGCTGCAGGGGCGTCTGTGGACTGGGAGAAGAAGAATTCAGGTTGCCGTGTGACATGCTTGGCACTGCATAGACAGGCTGCGGAGGTGCTGGCAAGACTCTGGGTGACTGTACCATTGTGGAGGATGCACTGTAGGTCAAAGGTGCCGACTGCTGGAGCTGGGCATTACTAAGGGCAGTGTTATATGGCGGCTGGGCCGGGGAGTTAATGATGGAGTTTCCAGAGATTGGGGTTGAATTCATCCCCGTGACCGACGCCTTGCGGTCCACCATCATCACCATTTCCCGGTCCTGCTTGATAATCTGCTTCAGAATCTCGTTCTCCTGTGTGTTGAAGACGCCAGCGTTCAGATCCTTCTGGAACTTCTGCAGCAGAAGGGAGTTCTTCTTCCCTGTAAAAAATGTAAACGGCATGGGTTCACTTGAGGGCAATCAGACAGAGAACCAGTCAGAACAATCTAGAACACATTTTTGTTATGGAATGTGAATTACAAAGGGAGAAGAATGGAAATGATAGTGATAAAAAACAGAAGGACAGTTATATACTTTATAAAAAAAAAACACTTATATACAAATAAATGTATAAAGAATAGGTACACATTTATTTATGGGATGAATTAAGAAAAATAGAAGTTTTATTACATTTAATACATTTTTTTATTATTTCTATTATTATTATTATTATTATTATTATTATTATTAGTCGTAGTCGTAGTCGTAGTAGTAGTAGTATTTGTATTTGTTTACTTATTTTTGACATCTTTGTCTGGAACTGGCCATCATGAAACATAAGTTGTGCACCTGGTTTAGTTAACCTGGTTGTAGATAAACAAAAAGAACCCATACACCAACTGGCTGAGGGTACTGCATGATGCTGAGGAGTGCAAGGATGTTGTGTGTACTCCACCCAAAAAATTCCAAACATTCCTGTTACGTTTTCTCACTGCTTCCTTTTAAAGCTGAAAACATAGTTTAATCTGTCTATTTCACCCACATCTCTAATATTTTTAATGTTTCAATGCTGTATGTCTCCTCTTAAGTTTATCATCTAAAAGATGTCTCTAGAAATGTAAAGATTTCTAAGCAAATCTTGGCTTAGTACTTCTGAACTTCTGAATTTCCTTAATTATTATATTTTTTTGTGTATTTGTTGATTGTTGATTGCAAACTGCAGTGATACATTGAAGTTTTTCTATTCATTCCTTATGAGGGGTAATTAAGGATACATTATTTAAGCACTTAAAGGGGAACTCCATCGGGAATCCATATTTTCAGAGGGTATTCTATAAGTAGAAACATATTGGAGTGAGTTTTTCATGTCCAGCTCATTCTATGTACCAGAAATCAGCGATCAAAAAAATATGCCATGACATCACTGGGGTGCTAACTCTGGAGCTGCTTTCCTGGAAGTGAATGGGGAAAATCAGAAAAGTCATGCAAATCATTAAAAAAAATCATTTTATGCACATTCAATTGCCACATCACACAATTTTCTCCGATAGATCCATTAGTTTGTAGTCATAAAACGTTTTTTTCACCACCCAGAACTGTCGCTATTAGGTGACAAAATTATTTGGACTGCTGTGTAGGCTGGAGCGCAGTGCAAACAGCCCATGCTCTATGGAGAAATTATAGATTTTCAGTGGAGTTCCCCTTTGAGTACTTAAGGGACATCCATATGAATTTTCAGAAAACCATAAACATTTACTATAAAATGAATACCAACAATCGTACAATCGTAATGCTCATTCATAGTTTTCATTTTTTTATTGTTTCAGAATGTTTCCCAGTTGGCCCTGTAATTGTGTCTGCTAGTTTATATGAGTATTGTTAAGGTACAACCACTTCACAAAGAAGTAATATTGTAATATTTGTTATTTTTATGAGGAAGGTAACTCAGCATTGCATTTCATGAATTGTTTCTTAAGAACCATGGCTCATTGTAGGTCTCGAGGCTTGGACTTGGTCTCAAGGCTGAGATCTTGATCTTGGTCTCAACACCTCTGGTCTTGGTCTTGGTATGTCCATCCTCGGTGCGATCTCAGCACATAAATCCCGGTCTTATCCCCCCTGAAAATGTGTTTTACAACAATATATACCCATTCAAGTATTTTGAGGAACATATTATAACGAGATGTAAGGAAAGCTGAGTCAACGAGCCGAGCTTAGTGGTGTTGTGTGTTTTTTTGTCTTCTTAGGGTTTACTGATTGAACGCCACTTCGCAAGCCGTCAACAATATGGATACTCCTTAAAAAGTGTTCTGTACTGCAATTCCACTGTTTCACTCATTTTATTAATTTTATTGGAGACTCCTGATGTAGCCTAACAATGTATGTATTATTTATTTATACCATTAATACGTTTTTGTAGAGGTTTCCTTTAGTACCTCTTCCTCTGCGGCTCGTCTGGTATTCTATCTGTCACGATTCGCACACGCTACTCCACTGCTCCGCTCCCTCCACTGGCTCCCGATAGTGGCACGCATTCACTTCAAGACATTGACCCTCACCTCCCGCTGTCTAGACCACACTGCACCAAGCTACCTTCAGACACTCGTCTCTCCATACATCCCCTCCAGACCACTGCGCTCTTCCGGTGCCAGAAGACTAACTCTACCTCCTCTCCACTCTCCTTCCTCCAGACCCGCTCCTTCTCATCCCTGGCCCCTAAGTGGTGGAACGACCTGCCCACCGAAGTCAAAACAGCAGAGTCCTTGACCTCCTTCCGGCGCTTACTCAAGATGCATCTTTTCCAACAGTACTTGTAATATTAGTCCTTTATCCCTGCTAGATTGCACAGTTTTATTATGCTTCTTGTGTTTTCGATTTGTTTTCCTCCTTGTTCCCTTTCCCGTAGCCCTTGACTGTGACCCTACATCTTGACAGCACTTAGCTTTTACCGTCCAGGATGTATGACCTCACTTACTGTACTTAAATTGTAAATTGGAATTTGTAAAATGTATTATTTTGAATTGCTATGTTTTAGTTAAATTGAATTTGAATGATTGATGCCTTTTACTTTTACTTTTATTTTTGCATTTTGTTTTACACTTATGTTGTAAGTCGCCCTGGATAAGGGTGTCTGCCAAGAAATAAAATAATAATAATAATAATAATAATAATAATAATAATAATAATAATAATAATAATAATAATAATAATAATAATAATACGGTTTAAGACCATTCCGTGGACCAGTGATGGCTTTGACTATTTGGAGTTCTGGACATTTACTGATGAGCATGCACAATTAACAGAAATAGACACAGTATCCACACAAAAGCCTATGCAGCATTTTTAGTCTACTTAAGTGCATAAAGCTTTCCCCACCTTCTCCAGAAACAACAACAAATACCCATGCTCTTCTTCCCTCACCTCAGAGCTCTCCCCCAATCCCTGCACCACTTATCTTTTTCTTTCCACTCCAATCCTGTCAAAAGACTGCACCTTACAGCTCCTACTTGCAATCATGCAGACATTTTTCTAATAGGCCAGGACTGCATAGAGTGCAATGCAGCCAGAAGAATCCAAAGAAAAGTGTAACTGAAATACCATTTTAACATTACAGAACAGTGCAACAGTAATGTAATTGCAACTTATATAGATATCAAACAGCTCCATGCAGACAGGGCTCTTTTTCTTTTTTAGTAAAACCCAGGAATGCTACTGTATATATAAATAGTCCCTTACGTATATGAAGAGATTTCTAATGCTGTTAGAGACTGGTTAATGCAATTTATATGTTTAATTAATTATGATGGCTTTGCTCCATTCAGTAACAGGGACTGTAACAGGGCTTCTTTCTCACACAGGGAATAAGTAGTGCTATTTGATATAGATGTTGTACTCTGAAAGAAAGAAGTTGATATGGTTTTAAATAAAAAAAAAAATGTATTAATCATATAACTATACCTTATTTTACAGTACAATACAACATAACATAATGGCACAGTATCCATTTTCCAATGATTTCACCCTATTGTTAAATACTGTGCTATTAAAAGTAAATTTGTTTTAAAAAATTGATAAGCCTGTGAATTATGAAACAAACACTGATGTCCCAGTTGAACAGGAGAGGGAAATAACATCAAGTTATAATTCTGACCTCTTAATAGTCTTCAGTCTTTTCTTGGCTTAATTTCAAAGATCATGACCTAGAGCTAAGACATGCATTGAAACCCCAACCAGATACTCATGCCCCGTTTCCACTGGTGGATGCATCCGGCCGCGGGCGCTTATGCCTCGTTTCCTCTAGGGCTCAGCTGCACCTCCGCCTGTGCCCGAACTAGTTTCAGGAGGCACAGTTTTGTACATTGTATCGGCTGAGTCCCAGACTGGTCTGGGTCAGTAATGTGACGTCCCTTACGCAACGCCAATGCATTTGGAAATTGTAACTACAGTAGTGGCGGCCGCTCTCGATGCAAGAGATGCAGTAGAAACTTTTGCTAAGAATGAGTGTGTGTGTTTACCTTGGGAAAACGATTAATCTGGAACAGTTATTAATGTACGGTGGAAAAGTGCCACACAGGATTAATTGCTTGGAGCAGAAAGACATTTAAGAGTGTTTGAAAAGATCGCGAAAATCCTGCTGGAGAAAGGACTGCATCGGACTGCAATACAATGTGCCATGATTCCTTTTTTTGTTATAAATACACGCAAATATGAAATATTCATCCTGGATTTAAATTAAATCTTGTAAATTCTCTCAAAAATATTTAAATTGCACGGTTTTTAGCTTCCCTCTGTTTACACTATCTTAAAACTATTAAAATGTTTAAAAAAACAGAGGCTCATTTGTATGTGATCAATCGCATGAAGAATTATATATTTTAATTATATTTTTAATCCCTCATTATTTGCTATAACTATATGTTAATGGTAATCCAAGTATAGATGCTTAACCGACTGCAGAAATACAAACCTTACAATCTTACAACTGATCCATTAATTACGGTGTCAAAGGTATATTGTAAAGGAATCCCATTCAAAATAAAAGTTGATATCACACGCGATGTTATTGATGTGTGATTATTTTATTTTTTTGACATTGATAAAGCTGTAGGTATACAGAGAAAATCTGCTAACACTGAATTTGTGGAAAAACTTTTCGAGTAAGTTATGCATCCCAAAGTGTTGTAGACGTATTTATATATACATGTATTCATTTTGCTTAAGAAACTGTCTGTGACTGGCATACTGTATATGTCATGATATAGATATGTAGTGGTTACACGGGACAGATTTAAACGCATGTGCACTGTATTTAATAATGCAACGCAGTTCATTCTCCCACATATGAATAATAAGGGAGAATATCTAGGATACTTAAATTAAGCTACACTACCATTCAAAAGTTTGGGGTCACTTACAAATGTCCTTGTTTTCCATGAAAACATACATGAAATGAGTTTGAATAGGAAATATAGTTATTGACAAGGTTAGAAATAATTATTTTTAATTGAAATAATAAATGTGTCCTTTAAACTTTACTTTCATCAAAGAATCCTCCATTTGCAGCAATTACAGCCTTGCAGACCTTTGGCATTCTAGTTGTCAGTGTTTTCAGGTAATCTGAAGAGACTTCCCACAAGTTAGATTGGCTTGATGGGCACTTCTTATGTACCATACAGTCAAGCTGCTCCCACAACAGCTCAATACGGTTGAGATGTGGTGACTGTGCTGGCCACTCCATTATAGACCAGCTGACTGCTTCTTCCCTAAATAGTTCTTGCCTAGAAGGCCAGCATCCCAGAGTTGCCTCTTCACTGTTGACGTTGAGACTGGTGTTTTACAGGTTCTATTTAATGAAGCTGCCAGTTGAGGACCTGTGAGGCATCTGTTTCTCAAACTAGACACTCTAATGTATTTGTTCTCTTGCTCAGTTGTGCACGGGGCCTCCCCCTCCTCTTTCTAGTCTGGTTAGAGCCAATTTGCGCTGTGAAGGGAGTAGTGCACAGCGTTGTACGAGGTCTTCAGTTTCTTGTCAATCTCTCACATGGAATAGCCTCCATTTCTCACAACAAGAACAGACTGATGAGTTTCAGAAGAAAGTTATTTGTTTCTGGCCATTTTGAGGTTGTAATCGAACCCACAATTGCTGATGCTCCAGATACTCAACTAGTCTAAAGAAAGCCAGTTTTATTGCTTCTTTAATCAGCACAACAGTTTTCAGCTGTGCTAACATCATTGCAAAAGCGTTTTCTAATGATCAATTAGCTTTTTAAAATGATAAACTTGGATTAGCAAACAACGTGTCATTGGAACACAGGACTGATGGTTGCTGATAATGGGCCTCTATGCCTATGTAGATATTCCATTACAAATCAGCCGTTTCCAGCTACAATAGTCATTTAAAACATTAACAATGTCTACACTATTTATGATCAATTTGATGTTATTTTAATGGACAAAAAAAAAAAAAGATATATTTTGAAAACAAGCACATTTCTAAATGACCTCAAACTTTTGGACGGTAGTATATATTGTCAATGTTAATTGGATCATGATACAGGGAGAATTAACATGGTTATTTATGATGTGCTGGTAAACCAAAATAAACTAGAGTACATTTTATGTGTCATTTGTTTTATATACTGTTTCATTGTGTCCCGGTTTCTACTTTTGAATATCTGGTATAACGTACTATATGACTGTGTTAGATATCGTAAAAACGTTTCAACCCAAGGTGTATTGCACTTTAATATTAGATGTATTTCAGCCTCCAGTTTAAAACACTAAATCCCAGAATGCCGAGTGTCCCAGGATGCATTGTGACCTTTCGTGTCCACGTCACTTCCTAGGGCAGCTGTACCTCTTGACAAGTAGTGGAAACGCTGCTAGCAAAGTTTAGGTGCACGGTTACAGCACGGCCATGCGGCGCTGCATGGAAACGGGTATTAGACGGGTGTGTCCATTGGCTAAGCGTCTGGACGCGTCCAGGTTTTGTGGCCGGTTAAATATCTGCTGTCAGACGTGGCCGTAAGCGTCCGTCACCCACTGAGGAAACACTTCTCTTTCAGAAGCGGAGATGTGCGCTTGACTTGCATGCCTCGGTTCCACTGGCTTAGAGTCCAGAGCTGTGTGTAAAGCAGCCGCTGTGATCCGTCCTCTGATGAGCAGCAGCGGCTGTGGGTTTGCTTTGACAGAGATCAACACTGCGGGCGACACAGCCTGACGAGAGAGGACTTTGTGTCTGTTTTATTCTTTCTGCTTTACATGGCTGTAAACAGTGTAATAAATACACGTTTCTGTTCAGAGATGTTAGGAAGAGCTGAACGTGTAGAGACACATTATATTCAGACAAGCACGTCCCCATGTGCAACAATAATACTAAATAGCGAATATGTTTTGTTATTATTATCTTCATCATTTTTGCTAGTATATATGTATTTTAAACAGCACAGCGTGACTCCCTTTATTTATTACTCTTACTACAGATTTGTAACTGCAAACGATATAATTTGCCGTATTATTTATAATGTACTATCAGACGTCCTTAACCAGGACCGGTGCAGTGCCGTGACTAGTTACAATAAACTGAAGGATAATAATCGCATCAGCAGCCGGTGGTATTAATATTGAATGACAGCTGGCCGTGTTCAGGCTGTGTGTTGAATGTGTGCAGGACAATCCAGACACAGTCAGTGTGAAGGAACACGATTCATTAACGTGTCCATTTACAAGATACATGAATTAATTATTAAATACAGCAGATCTGGGTTTCCCTCTAAAACATTAAGGACTGCTTTAATAAGTCCATAAATGCCATGACTGAAACGTGCACACTGTAGTTACATTATATCCTGCTATATTGTAGCTGCTGTTACTGTATGATTAATCGTGAAACGTGTATATTTTTGTTTCAACTGTAACTTGCCCTGGTTAAGGGCGTCTGCTAAGTAAACTTAAAATAATATGGCAAAAAGTGTCGTTTGCAGTTACAAATCTGTAGTAAGAGTAATGAGTTAAGGGAGTCAAGTTGTGCAATTTAAAATACATATCTACTAGCAAATATCTTGATGATGATTACAATAATAACAATAATAATACATAGCAAATATTTATTTTCAGATGGAAACGTTTTCGTACGGTAACGTAATGCTTGTCTAAATATAAAGTTGTCTATACAGGTGTATCTATTCCTAATATCTATTAAAATAAATGTGTATTTCTTACAATGTCTCCAATCTCCAATCATGTAAAGCATAAAGAATAAAATAAAAACGTCCCTTCCACATCGGGCTCTCTCGCTCACAGTGTTGTTTTCTGTTTGTTATTAAAACGAAACAAACCAAACCCACAATCGCTCTGCTCCTGCCACAACAGGGGATGGACTTGCTATAATGGCCTGGTTTTACAAAAAGCTCTGGGACGCGTCCGGCGTGGCAGGGATGTAAACCAGTGGAACCGATGCATAACAAGCCAGCACACGTGGTGCTCTTTTTGTACAAACTATTATGTATTCTCCATTAACTTCCCCCCCATTGTCACCCGAATACAGATGACTGAATCTGGCCACTATGACTTCCATGCTACTTCAGGAGTTATGAGAAATAAGCCACATCTTCCAATATGGACACTGTCAAAGCCACCCACCATTTTTCACAGAATGTCATACATCTATTACATCAATCTCAGGATGTGATGCAGATGGAACAGATAACAGTCTGAACCTGCAGTCAAATAAGAAGCCACAGGAGCTGTTCTTGTGCGGAGAACCAACATTTCCTCAGCTGCTATATACCTACCCTGCCCCCCAGTGGGTGGGCTAATTGTGCACTCTCCCATAGGAAAATCCTTGGCAAAGCTGTCAATGACATAGGCTGCATTCGAGACCAGCATGTCCACCCTTAGGGAAACACCCTGTGCTTGTACATGTTGTGCTAATGGGATTCCCTTAGTGCTCCATTTTTATTAAAACCTAAAGCCAGACAAAGTTGGGTAATTTATTGGATTAGCACCTTTCTGAAGTAATGAGTTAGTAACCACTGTCATCTTGTCAAGGATAATCTGATTAAATGGGACTCCTGTACATTTTTTTCCTGGACTATATTGGTGTACACCTCCAATCTGTCTAGGAAAAGTAAAAAAATCATAATTAGGGGGCTAGTAATAATTTAGTGATACCAAATTAATGATTAGAAAAGCAGAACTACAATTACCTGGAAACAATATTCCATTCCCTCATGCTTTCCTAGAATTATGAATGAAAAAAGCAATTTTCTAAGTGTGAGATTGTTTAAAATAGGACATTTTCATATCCTGACTTTGTGACTATATTTAATCTAGAATCACAGCAGTGACTCCCGTCAAGTTAAAAGAAAGGCTGGAGTAATATTGTTGTAATTGTACAATTCATGCCAGCTTGCCAGGAGTTTCTTTCTCCTTTGAGCTGCCAAGTTTGGATTTATAAATTACATATTAGGAACAAGTTAGCATAAATTGTGTTTTATTTTTGACACAGTTTTTCATTCACTTCCTGATAAAGTGCCACCGGTTTTCTGTATTACTTTAGCACCGATTGATGTGTCACTCCCTGCAGTGCTGCCTGCCTGGTTAAGGGGCCTTACAATTAAAATAAACAACAACAACAACAACCCAAACTGACAACCAAATGGAAAAAACCTGCTGCCAGCACAAGAATAAAAAACAGACCAAAGCTATGAGGACCAAATTATTAAAATAACAAAGGCACTTTGCACCAGTTTTAATTATAGCTCCTATGATGCTATACTCTAATTTTAAAATGACTCAACGTATACTGAGATATCTGCTCAAAACATCTATGGGGAATCTTGCAATGCAAAATTAATACTGTGCTTCTCACGTTTTGCTGCATAACTCTGCCCTCCATTATCTTGGTTACATTTGCTTGCTCACCTTTATGCTTACGAAAAAGCTCCTTCTATGTCAAGGCTATAAGTTATTTATGCATGTTTGCCTCTTAGTGCTCATCCAACAAGCAAAGCTTATTTTCATTTCTCTGTACCCCCACTTTTGAAAACAATTAATGAATAGCATTCAACAGCAACTACTCCTCCCGTCATTCATCTTTTGTGACCCTTCATTATGATTGAATGAATTGAACAGTAGTGTCATAAAGTAAGGAATACAACCCTTATATCTCAAATTCTGATGCATATGGCCTAATCAAAATCTTATCCAGTTGAACTCAATGTTAGTTTATAATAGGTACTTCTAAAGATGATACAGAGAGCAATTGGAGGCTGGGCCACCAGTATATTATTGTGAAATGCTAGAGAATATGCAATTGTTTCTTTAACAAGGGAATCTTCTATAAAGATACAGTTAAACAGAAATAGAACAATGGAATGATTAAAGCATGTACTTCTTAATATTTTAAAGTACACTTTCTTGTTATATTGTGTTTTGCATGTAGAACTGCAAGGCTTTTGGAGATTGTTATAGCTTTGTCTGTTAAGAGGATCTTAAAAGACAGAGAACAGAACATTCATAAATAAAATATTTACAACAGATATCTGCCTGCCTTGCCTTGCAAGCAGTTGATGTCATCCTTGCCAATAAACATAATTTTTGATTAGAACATCAAAGCATACTAAAAATGCAGTTTGTTCGTAGTGTTTTGCAGGTCAATGTTTAATGTTAAAGAGATATAAAGTGCCCCGTGTCTAAAGTGGTCTCCATCAACTTATTTAATTAGCTATGTGAGGATTCCACATTATGTCACTCACAACAGGCGTGTTGCTGGTTGCTCTGTCAATCACAGATTATTCAATTCTATAGCTGCATACCATTGGGTACTTATTCCTTGTCATGTTTCTTTGTATTGCCTTTGCAGTTAGCAATAAGATGCAACTTCCAGCATTGCATGGGTTGAGAAATAAGGTTGAAGTGACCAGAATTTTTCCAAATAGACACAGATATATTTATTATTCTTTATTACAAAATACAAAAATATAAGTTTCCTTATTAGAGTACAGTATTTTTTAGGGGAAAGTCATGATAAATGGAAAAAGTAATGATAAGAAATGTGTTTTTACACAATTTTAGACAACTGACACTATACTCTGTATTGTATCCTTTTAAATCCTATTGCTGAATATCTATGTCAAAATCTCTAGATTTGAAAACGAATTGATCAGTGAGAAAAAAAAAAACATATACACTGATTTCTTGTTGAATCAGGGAACTCTTTGCCACTAAACTTATTTAACACATGTATGACACATATGCATATGACCATCATACTATGCCCAGGACTAAACTCAGGAACTAAACACCTCTGGAGCCTCTATATGTGCTGCCAACCCCTTGCCAGGGGCCTGTTTAATCGGGCAGACAACCTCAGTAAGTTAATTTGTTGGCTTTGTGTTATTTTCTGCTGATATTTATTATTATTATATATGAGTTCATGTCTTTCATTTTCTTTTAAAAATAAATGACCTGAATATGGGACATTACCATCAATTAGTATGGTGTAATCCAGCAACAGACGGCAACTAAAAAACAGCCCTGGACTTTTACCAAGACCGGTCCACCACAAGACTGATTCACCCATGTGGATACTCCACCACAAGTTACTGTCAGGCTAATTCTGCAACAATTCACCTTGATGCACTAAAATTACGAGACCGTGTAATACTTATTGACTGGCCTCTACTACTTATAAGTACAAATACATAATACAAATACATATATCCACCCTGAAAAAGAGAGTATCCCTGACAGTGTCCAACACCGGTTTCGTCTTATTTTTATCGCCATTTTAATTAATATTTTCTCATGGTGAAGCAGGTAGTCACATTTTCTCACAACTTTGATTGGTAAAATAATTATATTAAGTAAATTTGTTTCTACAAAATCAAGACTTATCTCATAATGTAGAAATCCACATCATTTCTACAACATAAAACATAAGCGCTTTCTACATTTTTCTAACAACATGTAGAATAGTGTCCCCTCAGCTTAATAAGAATTCTACATAACACATAGTGTATTTTCATATTGATGTTGTGTTATATGTCTCCCTCCCTGCCTACCACTTTGCCTACAGCCACTGCACTAACTGCTTGTGCTAGACTCATTGGCAATGCTGTTGCTGTCTCCTTCTTCTGCTACTACTAGTTTGAACCAGGGCCGGGGCTGTGGCATCCTCCTCCTGGTTAACTTCCTACATTTGGTTGCATCTGACTCAAGGGACGTTACTTTTATCTCCTTAACATTTCAACCCCACTTTTGCATTTTTACTGTATTGCTTTTCCATTATATTTTTCAAAAATTAAGCGGTAGCTATTACATCAATGTCATGTGGCTTTGTCACTGTCAGTGGGTGTGTGCACGAAGGAAGGGGCTAAGGGCTGCAGTCGCTGCATATATATATGCATATATATATATATATGTATATATATAGTAGAGTGATGATGGGTTTGATCATAGAAAACCGCTATGTGCCTGCACGTTTCCACTCTTTACTACCCACATGACCACTGGAAGCAACAGACAGCTCTCCCAGCGTCAGGACCATGGACAGCAGTACGTGCTCCTAGCAGCAGCACCCTGGACAGCAGTGTGGACATTTCAACAAAACAGCAGAGAAGCACACGCCTGCTGCTAATCCTCTCAGTAATGAACACACACAGGTGAGGGTCATCACACAGGGCTGTATAACTGAGACCTCTGCCTCCCTTTCCTTATGCCTAAGTAGTGTGCTGATGAAAGGACAAGGAGGGCGTGCAGGTGAGCAGAGAAAGGAACAATTGAGCAGAGAGAGCATTAACAGAAACAAAGGTAAAGAACCTGGACTGAAATTGGACCCTGCAGGGCAAAGAAACCTTTACATTGGATGACAACCGTCTCTGGTAAAGACCCACTGCCGGTGACCCAACAATTGGACCTTGGAATTGCCCTTAAAGATTTGCTGCTAGTTAGCCACCCAGCTGCTTTGAGAGACATTCCTTTCTTTTTGTTTGCCACCATTGTAGCTATTTTTTGGTGTGTGCAATAAACACTACACCTAAACTCTATTTTGCACATTCATCGGTGTGTAACTGTGACTAAAGCTCCACCCACTCACCAGTGCCCATCTGGTCAACCCCTCTACCCACTACCAAATATATATATATATCTATATGTAATTTACACCGCTGCTACAGATGGCTAGTCTGCTATTTGTATCATCTCTTTTCAAAACAATAATTTAGTGTCAAACTGGATATAAAAAATTGTATTGTTAATATTATTAATATTAGTAGTAGTAGCAGTATTTCAGATCCTGTATTTTGATTGGAATCTGTTTTCTGAGAATGCAAAGAGCAAGTTAATATTGAAAAATCCTATATTATTCACCAATTTACTGAGGAAATCTGTCCATAAAACAAATATGAGCAATGCAAGTGTAACACACTGGAAATATTAATACAAATCATCTGTCATGAATACCTGATTCAATATCAATACAAAATATTGTATTTGTCAATGTATAATTATAATGGGATGTCAGTTCTCTTTTCACATTGTATTATTTTGTCCTTACTGTAAGTGTTGCCATAAAATATGAAGAAATTGTCTTAGAGTCTATCAACTCTGTTTGTATACAAATTACCCTTAAAACACAGATACAACGATACATAAATACGTATTGTTATTCTCTTAAACAAATGTATCCATGATGGGAATAATACTAACATGTGAGCATGCTGGCCAAGTCTAACACAAGTATGGATCTTTTCATTCAAAATGAACAGTATAGTCATGCATTGGATTTCAAGGTCATTCAAAATAATTCAACTAAATATTATAAGAAATAGATTTTGATTTTTTTTTAAAACACAACAACAACAACAACAACAACAACCCACAAAACAACACACCATTCCCAATTATGGATTAGAACATATTTTCAAATGTTATTTTCAGGCAACAATCAAGACATCTGCACTACTGAGGACACTAACATAAAAAGGGAAAATATAATTTCAATTTTTGTATCTGCAATCAGATTTCAATTGAATATAAAATGTAAAACTATACATTCAGCTTTGCCTCAGTAAGAATGTAGAGAAGTAGATATGTATGGTTAATATAGGTATCAATTCTAAAATGAATACAACGCATCCAACACATAACTTTATAGTTAAAGTCAACTTAGCATGAAGCTATAACCATTACGTCAAGATACCAATAACAGCACATCTTACAAGCTTAATTAAACTTAATCTAGCAACAAAAATGGAAATTTAAGTATTTCTTTGTCCCTCCACCACCTTTATTCAACCACATGTTTTGTATTCCCAAAGCAAGGATTTCACCACAAAATATCTCTGAAAGATATGGTATATTAAGTGTGAATAATCCAAGGCATCCTGCCCCCCAGCAACCTCCTTATGAACAGTAATTTAAATAATAACCAAATACACAAGAGACAATGTGCTGCTGCTTCATAGAGCTGGTCACCCATTCACAAATGGTGAGTCAGCGGCCTTTAGGATTTAGTTCAACCATTCAGGTTTTCTTTTTTTCAGTTTTTTTTGTTAATATTATTATTTATTTATAATTTTTTTATACATTACTTTCCTTCTGTGAATATTGGAATTTGAATAAGATGTTTACCTGCTGCCTACTGGCCTCCCAGGACACCCTTGAAAACGAGATGTGCTCATCTCAAGAGGCATTCCTGGTCAAATAATTTTTAAATAGAGATAAATAAATTGTGCAAACATGTTATTTGTATCAATGCATGGTATTTTCTTCACATTTTTACCAGACAAGCACTAAACCAAATGCAGTCAATATACAGTACAATTGGCACCGACCATGACATTTTTTTTCCTCCCATGTATGAGACAATACCCCTTTAAAGTTGATTTCTTTAAATGAGAAAAAATGGATGAATTAATCCATAACACTTTTTGTAAAGTGTTATTTTTCCAAGTTAGTTTCTCTCAGTTAAGATGAGCACATGAAATATCTTATTATTGCAGATATGTATCAATATGTAAGTCATTACTAAAAAGGGCAAATGTAATCCACGGAAACGCTTGTCAAAGGCATTGGGTGTGGAAAATTTTCGCACCTTATTCTTATGAGCAATAGGGCAATAAAGTTAGTTTTTTAGAGACTTTTCCAAATTTCTTGCCCTGTTCAGAAAGTTTATGGTTTCAACTAAAGGACAGACACAATTAAGCTTTTACATGCATGTAAATACGCTGGACTCCACTGCTTAATTTATGCATACCACAGATGTTGTATTTTATTTGATTGTGTGGTGAACATAATTTGTTACCTTTCTCTGGTTTAACTAAGGAGAGAATACAAGGTGTGCAACTTTTTATAATCAAAACAACCTACAAGAGCCTGTCATTTCCTATAGTAAATAAACAAAACAAAAATAAATCTATCACAGATAAAACCAAAACCGAAATACTGCCATTCGCATGTGATGAAAATATGCTAGAAATAGAAACACATGTTCTGCAAATTTTCCATGAGTTTGTTGCTGTCAGTTATGCTTTATGCATAACATTTTCATAACCATCTATATCGCAGGAACTTACATTTCTAAGGGTAGAAAAGGCTTACCTAATGACCACCGATACATTTGAAATATCAGCTAATAAACACTCTTGGGGGCAGTCAGCCACAGACACCTTCGTGATCACGTTTCAAGTCAAACGGATAAAGACAAAGGCTAGTATGGGCATTACATTTGGGAGAACGACTGAGAACGAGAATAGCTTTTGCTCCAGTTTAAAGTACTCTGCTAAAAACTGAAAATGTAACTGTGGATGTTATAGTACTACAGTGAAAACTACTATATGTATTACAGTGATTACTCCAAAAAAAAGGGACAGCTTTCCTGAAGCCTGAAAATTCAAAATTCAAATTTTATTGAATAAGGGAAGCCAAGCTTGGCATGTTGGCAAAATCAGAAAAGGAAAAACCACACAAATTAAGTCCTTTGTTTGGAGTGAAGTAAGCAAGTCTTCTGAAACAAGGCTAGGAAAAATACATACAATAGAAAATGATGCTTTATTAAAAGATGAATTTCTAAATCTAGTGAAACTACAAGCATAGACTATTATTTGCATACTACCCCATATGATTATATGTGGATGTCCTGAAATTTTATTTGTGGCAGGCAATCATTCCAGTTTAAAAAACTATTGTGCAGCATTTGTGACATACTGCTGATAGATATAATGAACAATCTAAAACTGTTGTGCATTTAAGTCATCCAATTAGCACCCCCTCAAGTCCACATTGCTAGTGTTATCCAATTAAATTTAACAATTGAACCACAATTTTAATAGTTAAAAGTTTAATTAGGAGAAATTAAAATATATATATATACTTTTTAGGACCAAATGCCCTGGGTGTTTTTACATACATGTGCCCCTTTTTTAATATATATATTTATATATATTATTTTTAGAAATCTTACAATAAATTTCAACAGTCATTTTTCAAACTCATTAAGTCCCCATATACATCTGGGATGCTTAAAGATTGCTAAATAAACCAAAAACAAAAAAACAAAAAACATGTCTGAACAACACTGCTTAGTATTAGGGAGAGCCACATTATAATGGCAGTGGTCCTCACTGTAAGAATTAAGTGAAATGAGGCATTTGACTCCCTTAATGCATTACTTGATGAGATCTTAAACGGGGTTGCTGCTCATACCCAGGTGTACAGACGAATGGAGCTGAGGCACATGCAAATGAGGTGAGCTTCAACTCCGGAAGGTCAGGTGACTGTGAAACCAGGGTCTACCTGATGCTCTCTTTCTGACTGCAGCATGCACGCTTTTTTTTTATTTGTTTTGCTCCAGGTGAAGCAGTTCATACGAAGCATGCAGCACAATGCCATACAAGTGCAATAAAATAAAATATGTAACAGGCAGAACACAAACGAACAAACAAACAAACAAACAAACAAACAAACACAAAGAGTGACTCACCAATGCGGTCAAGCCTGTCAATGGCAACGGTTTCAAATGCCCTTCTCATCATTGGATATTCCTCCAAAACTTCGTTGAAATGGTCCACTGACAAGGAATATAAGCGGCAGTAGGTATCGGCTTTCACACTGGCTGTGCGACGCCCCTTGGTCAGCAGGCATATTTCTGTAACATAGAATAGAAAGTTAGCGAAAAACAGCTAAGAATATCACGCTGACTAAGACACAAGCTTGGAAGATATTCCATATGTCCAGTTTTATTTTGTAAATTAAGGGCCGGAATCAAATCAAAATCAAAACCTTGACCAACCCGCTAATAGCAAACTACAAACCTGTACATCATAGCGGTTACATCTCTGATTAGAAGAAAGTGGCATCTCACTGAAAATGAAGCCACAACTGAGTACAGTTCTGTAGTTTTCTATTAGCTGGTGGGTCAAAGTTTAGATTTAATCCCGGCCTAAGTGTGGAGATAAATGTATTACTGCCAGATCTCAGAGCCTACCACTTTCTTTATTTTTTTTAATCAAAACCATAATTTTTAAATACAACCTGGTTTAGGGATGTATATTTCAATGATCAATACACTTTTATTGTTTTCATATTTTGCACTTTAGCACTTTTGATCTGAATGTCTGTCTAAAGATCAATTAAAACGATAATTCATTTTGTAATCCACATTTTGGAAAATATGTTTCCTGCTTTTTATACAGAGAGTGACTCCTTTTTCTCTTTAACTGATGAATACAAGCAGAGATATTTAGTTCCCTAGCCAATGAGTCTTGCAATCCAGTTTCCTCTCAGCTGTTTATGCTATACTGTCTGTTTGTTATTCCCATTTTTAAATACACTGGAATATCTGGTTACCATAAAATAAGTATTATAAGTATTATCTCATATATCCCAAATGTTTTTACCACCTGAAAAAAATATTAATTAATTTATTAAAGCCAGGAATGTGTATGCTAATTTTGGTCAGATTCAATTTTCAATTTTATTTTTCTGCTTTGATCTTGAATTCCAGAATAAGCCCATTTGACAATCAAAAACAAACAATATCAACTAACTTAGTCAAAATCAAATGTGGTTCTGAATACAAAATACAATGCACGTCTTATACCTTACAGAGGGTAGAAGTGATATCATAAAAAGATTAGTCATAAAATAGGGCTGTCATTTTCTAGATCGAAGGAAAAAATAATAAATAATAAATAAAAACAATAATTCTTGATGTACCTATGCACACATTCCAGAATCAAGAAGCAATTGTCAGAACTGTCACTCAACTGCAAAGCATGCAGCTGCCATTTAAGGATGGTTTGAGCTTCTGGGAGTATTCAGTGCATAAGTGATATTAGATTTACCTAATGAAAGTATGTTTATAAATCAGGTTGTTTTACATAATTTGCTTGTTTAATTTATACTGTTTGAGAGTTTCCCCAATTATCTAGGAGTTTAACTTCATCAAGGGATCAAGTTTGCATTTCAGGAGACTTGTGTAACAGGGTACCCCAGCGAAGGGTGATTTTGGTTCGGTAGTGAGCCAGATCACCTTGATTGGCAATAAGTGAGAGTGTCTCCTTTCCCAGGTTGAGTAGCATTGTTCTGCTTGCCCCCTTCAACCCCAGCCAATAGCTGTGTAATACAAACTGATTGACTGCTGACCGAAAGGCTAAGTGAACAGGTCCAAGGCAATTAACGTATTGCATTACCTTAAATTAAAGTCTGTTTCATGCCTCCGTGGAGGGTACAAAGGTTTCGGTTGACTGTTATGATAAAATTACAATAGACTTCCCTAAAGCTCATGCATTATGAACATTAGAAAATAAATGAATGACAAAGGAGATGTCTTTCAAGCACTTCAATTGCTATTGCTATTAAAACTAATATTCTGTGAAGAAAGTTTTTCAGTTTTGGAAGTACCCTTTCCCTTAATCATAGAATGCCCAAATGGTGAATTATTCATTATAGATATACATAAGACAAACTAACAAACACAAATCTTTACATTTGTACATTACTATAGCAAACCATTGTATCATCGTATTCTAGTGTAGGAAATTACAGTCTAGGCATGAAGAAACTATGTGAAAGCATAGTCAAATTGACTATATAATGCTGGAGATAACTCTGCAACATCACTATGAAATGTACCAAGAAGGAGTTGGGTTCGGTGTTATTCTCTCTCATAAAAAGATGACACCAGATGACGTGAGCAGAACACAACAGCATAGAAAACAAACCAATTCACACTTACAAACACACTGCAAGTTCAAGCATCCAATGTTTAGTATACAGTTACATTTTTTATAGTAATATATTTCTAATATTTCAGGCATCTTAAGGGTCAACTGGTTGGGTTCTATAATTTAGATATTGCTGATTTGGACCTGGACTCTTACAAAGCTACACATGGATAGGATGAGCCCTTCTGGGGGTGCCTGGGATTACAGCTGGCTAGGTCTCCCATAAAAACAACCCCTGTGGCTTACTGGGCACCTGTGAGCTCAGTGTGTTTTCAGCGAGAGCTACATTTTGTCCTGCTTACAATGCCATAACTCCAGTTTGTGTTGTGGACTGACAGAGCGAAAAGAAGCGGATGGCATGACACATTTCACAGGATGCTGATTACATCTCTGCCAAGTTAATACGATGGTGGTATTGGTGAGATGAGTTCATTATCAATGCGGTAGTTCAAAGTTGAAAGTGCATAAAAGAAAAACAATAACCAGTGATTTGTACATTTATGCAAAAAGGAATTAATGGCCTTGTGAGTTATACACAAATAAAAAGTATTTTAAATATCTACATTTACACCTCTCTTTTGATACAAGGAGATTAAAATAAGCATTACTAACTGAAAAATGTATACATCTGTTTGTTTTTTAATTACCATTAAGACATCAAAACTAAGTTATTTTAATCTTTTTATACAGGGGTGCAGTGTAAGGTGAAGGTGAAGGTTTTTGAGTCTTGTACCTGGATGATAAATGTGACTCAGTGAAAGGGGACAGTACAGCATTATGCAGTGCCAGCTGCTGCCAAGTCAAAGCTGATCTCGTAATACCTTACTCATGCGAAGGGTAAAAATATCACAGACCATATGGGGAGCTGATACTAGCAGGTTGGTTGGCATCACTACATGCCAGTGTACTCTTCATGCCTGAAACAGGCTTTGTTTAATTTAATTTAAATTTGCTTTTGGTGGAATGCAGATGTCACTGAGGGGAGAATTATACCGTACAAAAAAACAAACAATATTATACAAATCAGAGACCAAGACAGTGATTACCTATTGTATAGGGGAGGGTTTTTTGCATTTCTAAAAGGACCAAGACTGTAGCTTTACCTTCCCACCTGGCCCCTGGCTTTTGAATGTCTGCTCATCATCTGATGTTGGATTCATTACAAATCATTTTGATATGTTGTGCCAGCTTCAGAGTGAAATTAATTCCAGTGGTCTTGGCCTAGCCTTTGGTGCGCACATAATCACTGCTGCATCCACCAGTAGCTGATATCTAATTTGATCCCTTACGCTCAGTGAGCATGAAAGAAAAGCTTGTGGAGAGTGTTAATATTACTTGGAGGCAGCTTAGGGTACCCAGCTCCTCTGGTAATGCCTACTTCATCCACTGTTGAAGTGTAGCACCCACCTGAGTGATACATGACAGCACACTTTGTTTCCTCCAATATCTCACCACACTGCAGACAAGGTGGAGAAGTGAGCAGTTATTAAGCCAATTACACTAGGGGGAGGATTTGTTTGTAGGTAGGCCACATTGAAAAAACCTGAAATTAAGTCTTGAATAGCTTCTCCACCATACATCTACGGGGCATTGGAAGCTCATACCAATGGCAGAGTTGTGTGCATTAAAAATTACTAATAGACAGGCCAACTTCATCTAGTCATTTGTCAATAGTGTCAACATTTGTCAAAACTGGCAAAAACTGACGCTAAGGGCAATACTAAATCAAGACTTCAAGCAACATGTAAGACACAGTAACTGATGAAAGTTTAACTTCCGGCAAATGGAAGAACCCCTTTGTCAAATCCCTCGTGTCCCCTGATTGGCACAGCTGAGCCAAAGCTAGCTGCCATGGCCCTGGTCGCATCATACAAATAAAACATGTAAGGAGACACTGTGGAAACAAGCAAAAGCAAAATCTGCGACCAAGAATGGGAATTTAAATGGAGATGTGGCTCAAAGTTTTAATCTGGTTTAAGCCATGGTACAGTTACCAAAGTGGTAGTTAACAATATGCCAAGATTAATAGCATGAACAATGCTTCAGCCTCTTATTCTGTCTTAAATCTATCTTGCTCTCAAACCACAGCCTTTGGCAATTTATTACAGCTGATATGTACAGCTGATATTTAAAGGAAATATTTATTTTTGTTTGTTTTGAATTATTGAACATAATTCTAATTTCATTTTATGAAACTTGAAGACATTTACTATACATTAAAACACATTTATAAAAAGGCCTGGACCAGCTACTTGCGGTATTTTTGTTCTTCCTTCTATCCTGTGCAAACTCACCATCAAGTACAATAATTTTAACTTGTGATTGGCACAGGGTTATAGTTTTGATTTTATCCAGGCCTTAGTTTAATGCATTGATATTTCACTTTACAAGATGGAGTTAGCTTACTGCAATACAACTAAAGCCATAATTAAAAAACAAAACAAAAATACAAATTGCAAATTCCAAAACCATTACTTGATGGTAGCTTTACATTTAGTAGATACAAGAAGGAATTGAAAGGGTTTCATTTTTATTTTATCTTGGGCCAGTAAAATACATGTGATTAACATTTAAATGTATTAAACTTCTGAAAAGATAACAAAACAGAAAAATAAGGTTGTGGGAAAATAGGTAATTTTTGTGTATTATTATTTATGGAGATGGAAAGGTAGCGCCGCCCCGCTTAATTAAATGAGGCCATCTCCGCTAGGGCTGCTGGGAGGTAAACTAAGGCGGTGTATAAGTCATTTAAATACTTGATAACTGTGTACGTAAATTACAGTCATTACCGTTCTGTACTTTTATTTACTGTTTATTTTCCCCCTGTTCTGTATGCCTGTTTCATGTTTGGTAATTGCTCCCTGGGCTCCAAATAGCCCCTGCCTTTCTGTTGCATTAAGTTGAGTTCTTTGTTAAGACAGAACATAAGTGCATGTGAAGAAATAAAGAGCATGTTTACCTCTATTGGTGTCTGACTCCTTGTTTGGACTCAAAAGGGTTTTAGCAGTGCCAAAACTATTACATTGGTGTGAGAAGTGGGATACATGGATCACTCACCGAATGAGTTGACACTAAAGAGTCAGCTGCAAGCGAGGCTAGAGGACTTGGAGAAGGAAACTGCCTCGCTTAGCCTCCAACTCCAGTGGGAGCAGTGCCACTCTTTCCCCAGAAGGACCAGCAGCGGGCACTGGGGAGCAAGCTGGCCAGAAGACAGGGATCCCGGATGGCCGACAATGGGGCCTGCCTGGATGATCCCAGCAGAAGGCACCACCAGACCACGAGATTCCAGAGGAACAGCAGCACCGGGACAAGCTCTGATGACTGCAACGGAGGGCGCCGCCGGACCAGATGGAGATGGAGACGCTGAGACCCGCCCTGATGACTGCAGCCGAGGGCTCCACCAGGCCATGAAGGGTGCAGCATGGGCTGGACAATGGACTACAGAAGAGAGACAGCTAGCCATGGCCCTAGATGTCAGAGCTCGACAGGCCCTCCTGGACGCGCCAGAAGAGCAGCGACAAGACTTCGGGGACCTCATCCCAGCTCTACAATAGCGATTCGGAGCTGGGGAACAAGCTAACACCTGGCTCGAGAAGCTGACGGCCTTGAAAAGGAAACCGGGAGAGAAACTGGGTCCTTAAGCCCTTGCACAATACATGGTTTGGCAGAGTTACCTGGGGTTCCCGCCTTCAGTCCAAGTGGAACTCGTCTTCCTCCAGGTGCTATCCCCAGAAGAGCTCCATCACTACATTGGGCTGGTAGCGCCCACCATGCTCGAACAAGCCTTACAGCTGGCGAACCATACAGAAGGGGTGTTCGGCGCCACCCAACCTCAATCCAAACCAGCCCACACTGTGGCAGCAGACGAGTCTGACGAGGAGGAAGTGGCCTGTGCTACGGAGCTGGCCCCCAAGACCTGTGAATTTTACTGTCAATGCTACAGCAAGAGAGGCCACATAGCCCGGGTCTGCCGGGCACCGTAGCCATGATCTCGAGCCAAGCCGCCTGGAAATGACTCAACAGCTGCGATTGACGACACTGTAGAAGTGGGCCGGATCGCACAAGGTCATAGTCTGGATCTCCCTTGCACAATAGAAGGACAAACCTGATGGGGCCTCATTGAATCCGGCTCCACCATCTCTCTGCTACACCCCGGGGCCATCACAATACAGGGGCAACATGAGAGGCGACCTCGCTGAATCTGAGGACCGTGACGGGGCAGAAGACACAGATGCAAGGGAATATGCAGATGTGGGTGGAAGTCGGCAGCCGGCAGCTCCAGCACAAGTTCTGGCTGGCCCTGATCCGTGAGGCCTGTATCCTCAGGCTAGATTTCTTCACCAACCTGGGGGCGAAGCTGGACTTCTTATCGCCGCAAATCACATTCCCTGGTGGTGGCGTCAACCTTCTTCCATGCGCCGGCAAGGACGGAGCCTCTCGGCAGGCCACCGCCTCTATGGCCGTGAGAACTTGACGCCAGAGGAGACGGAGAAAAAGGCCCCCTGCCTCTCCTGAAGCCGATGACAGCAAGCAGCAGACAGCCGCACCAGCTTGCCCCATGCCCCACGAAAGACTGCTAGGACAACCCCGGGGATGTAAAACAAGGTACCCCCCAGAAGCAGATGACTGCATGCGGCAGACCGCCACACTGATTCACCGGACCACCGGCAACAGACGGCAAAGACGCCCCCTGGGGAATGAGCGGATGATCTCCCCTGAAACAGACAACAGCAAGTGGCAGACTGTCTTGCTGGTCTGCTGGGCTACCAGCAATGGGCAATGAAGACAGACCCGGAGGAATCAAACAATTGCCCACGATGCAGACCATGGCACAGCTGAGGGAACCCTGTCCGGAGTGTCAACAGAGACTGAGCAGGTGGCAAGCACCAGGGTCGATGTGCTGCAAATGGTGCACAGTCAACCGGGCACGGGAAACTTAGGAGCTGCTAAGACTCTGCAAAGGCTCCTTGAGCGTTTCTACTGGGGCCAGTGCCACCACAATGTAACGCACCATTGCCGGACATGCGACGTGTGTTGGGTCCAGAAAGGCCCTTTCGACTGACCCCGCATGACAAACCAGCAGCAACAGATGGGGACACCGATGGAGCGGGTGCACGACCTCACCCACACCCACCTCACCAGCATGGGCGTCCAACAGAAATGCCAGTATGACCAGCACAGCAGGGGTCCTGGATTCATCGTGGGAGACTGAGTCTGGGTCTATAACCCGCACTGTAACAAGGGACTGTCTCCTGAGCTTGCCCCAGCTTGGGAAGGCCTCTGCGAAGTGCTGGATGCGGTGGGGGCAGTGTGCTACTCGGTGTGAGGCAACGCCGGGGGTTGATGTTGCGCCCCGATCACCTGGACCCCATCAATCTTCCCAGACCCCTGCCCCACCAACAGAGAGTGGCCCGGCAGCTGAGTTGGAGGAGTCTGGGACACCCAACACAGCTACCACCACCAAGGAGAGAGGTACCTTTGATTGCAGCCTGACCAGACTGTTTGAGGCTGCCGGGATGGTCGGCCCTGAGAGGGGGACTGTGTAATGGAGATGGAAAGGTAGCGCCGCCCCACTTAATTAATATGCAGCCATCTCAGCTAGGGCAGCTGGGAGGTGAACTAAGGCAGTGTATAAGTCATTTAAATACTTTGATAACTGTGTACATTAATTACAGCCATTACCGTTCTGTACTTGTGTTGTTTATTTTCCCCCTGTATGCCTGTTTCATGTTTGGTTATTCCACATTGGTACAATATGATAATGGATAATTGTTTCTGGTGTAAAATGTATAAAGGCAAACAAGTTAGAGTGAATACATTATAATAATCCGCTTTTAAAGA
The DNA here is from genome assembly GCF_036373705.1 of Amia ocellicauda. NCBI lineage: Eukaryota > Metazoa > Chordata > Actinopteri > Amiiformes > Amiidae > Amia > Amia ocellicauda. Next base: position 24,780,042 of record NC_089857.1, read on the forward strand.
CCCTGAAAATCCACATTTAGAGTTATTTTTTTTATATATAATGTTAAAGACAAGAACAACTGTCCCCTGTGTTTTTGTCTGTACATAAAAAAACAGATGCTGAACGGAGGGTAATGGGAACAGTGATTTTTGGGACATGGTATTATCTAGTTTAATCTCAATGTTATGTAACAATATCTACAACATTTAGTGTTGGCACAACTTGGGCTGGCCAGGATTTGAACCTACAATCTTTCACATTAGCAATGTGTGTCATACCCACTGAGTCACTATAGCAGCCTGTGGTAGGAGGGAAGATACTACTATGTATTTAGTAACCACTACAAAAGTCTGAACAAACCCAGTAATTATTTCAGCACTGCATTTGGCTGAGATTTTCCCTATCCACTGGCTATATATACATGGAAAACAACAGGACTTCCTCATAATGAGACTACTAAATGCTTTCTTCCTGACCAGAGAATGGGTGTCCTAGAAATATGAACAATTTACAGTAACATACCATACATTATTTAAGAATACAGTCATATTCAAATTATATCATAGCAAATTCTTGACAGTGAATGTATTCACTTTTTTCATAGTGCAGTTACCTTTCATACTTGCAAGACTTCCAAATGATCAGAATGCAGAATTCCTGACATTTACAAGGCAACACAAACAATCTAATAAATTCATTTTTGAGCTTTTCATTTTGTTTGTCTGAATTTTGCTCAGTAGAACAGGCAGTATGTTATTTGAACCATATTTGACAATTGGAACCATTAGATATATATTTATTCCAAGCACTGAATTTTTGTTGATTTTTTTTTCTAAAATTAATTTCTTAGGTAATTTTACTTTAAGGGGGAATAAAAATATATGAAAGTCTTAATTAAACATGTTATAGAAGAAGAAGAAGAAGAAGAAGAAGAAGAAGAAGAAGAAGAAGAAGAAGAAGAAGAAGACACAAACCTCCAAAATAAGAGCCATCTGTAAGTTTCATCTCCTTGTTCAGTTTCGTGATCACACTGGCGACACCGTGTTGGATGAAATACATCTTTTTCCCAACAGTCCCCTCTCGTATGATGTAATCGTTAGGCTGGAACACCTCAAATTTCAGCTTACTCAGCATTCCCGTCACAAAATTGGGATCCGCATTCGCAAACAAAGGCATGGTTGCCACAAGCTTCCGGCAGTTAAAGTTAACTATTTCCTGAAAACATACAAACAGGACATTTCAATGAAATGTTAGTGTTAACCTTTAATACACCATGATCCACAAGTTTTTATAAGCAGGTTACATGAAAGCAGGGTCTCTTCTATATGTTTATTAATCTTGATTTAAGACCATTTAAGTGTCTGAGGGCTGTAATTTACTTTCGGGAAAGACCAGGATATGTATTTGGATTACACATTTTTAAACAATGATATTTATGTGACTTTTCTTACATGTGACATATATATAGTCTACAATGTCTTGAATTCATTTTACAATATCGTGAAACTGGTGGCAAAGAAACAATAAAGACAAATACTAAGAAAGACAAATGGCTGAAATCACAAGTTAAATTGCAGTATGTTGTTAACATGCCTCTGGAAAATTTATGAGGGAGCATTCTCAGAAAAGACAGCGAGACCAAAAATAGAAAATGTCAGCTCAATCCAGGCATTGATTTCATATAGACACTTTATATGCAAACATTCCTAAATGCAGTTATGCTTTAAGTTTTTGTAAGAGTCATTTTCATTCTTGCAAATGACTCAATTTTAGCCATTACCCTTGTTAACCCATACATAGTTGCTTCATTGTGATTGTCAATACACAAATTACATTTATTTTAAACAAATTTCCATGTTTTGAGATGGAGATTCAGTAACCCACTCATTAATACTTTTTGTTTTCAATTACTGTGACCACAAGTAATAATGATTAAAGTATAATGATTTAATTAAGACTGAGCACATAACCAAGCTACTTTATTGACAATACACAAGCTTACATACAATACTTTCTTTTGATGTATACCACTTACGAATACTACAAAACTATTATGATTTTTTAATATAAATTATTCTTTCAGTATATATTTCTCTATTTTAAGCACAGTGTATTTAAGGAAGATTTTTTTCCTGTTTAAAACAACGTCCATTAAATTATCCTGCATTATGCAGTTACTCTATTGTGGAATAGCTTGTGTGCAAAGCTGAGAAATGGATAGACAGGAATGCAATAATTATTTCCATGATAAAAAAAAGAACGAATTCCATAAATCAACTTGAACCTGTGAGATATTTAATTAACAAGCACAGACAGAGCCAATGAGATGGTGTATTTTTATTGTTTTCAATATCAAAATGTAAAAGCTTTGCAGGTATACAGTTCATCCGGAAAGTATTCACAGCGCTTCACTTTTTCCACATTTTGTTATGTTACAGCCTTATTCCAAAATTGATTAAATTAATTATTTTCCTCAAAATTCTACAAACAATACCCCATACTGACAATGTGAAAGAAGTTTGTTTGAAATCATTGCAAATTTCTTAAAAATAAAAAACAAAAAAAGCACATGTACATAAGTATTCACAGCCTTTGCTCAATACTTTGTTGAAGCACCTTTGACACCAATTACAGCCTCAAGTCTTTTTGAGTATGATGCTGCAAGCTTGGCACACCTATTTTTGGGCAGTTTCCAGGACCTCTCAAGCTCCATCAGGTTGGATGGGGAGCATCGTTGCACAGCCATTTTCAGATCTCTCCAGAGATGTTCAAATCGGGTTCAAGTCTGGGCTCTGGCTGGGCCACTCAAGGACATTCACAGAGTTGTCCTGTAGCCACTCCTTTGTTATCTTGGCTGTGTGCTTAGGGTCGTTGTCCTGTTGGAAGATGAACCTTCACCCCCGTCTGAGGTCCAGAGCGCTGTGGAGCAGGTTTTCATCAAGGATGTCTCTGTACATTGCTGCATTCATCTTTCCCTCGATCCTGACTAGTCTCCCAGTTCCTGCCGCTGAAAAACATCCCCACAGCATGATGCTGCCACCACCATGCTTCACTGTAGGGATGGTATTGGCCAGGTGATGAGCGGTGCCTGGTTTCCTCCAGACATGAGTTCAATCTTTGTTTCATCAGACCAGAGAATTTTGTTTCTCATGGTCTGAGAGTCCTTCAGGTGCCTTTTGGCAAACTCCAGGCGGGCTGTCATGTGCCTTTTACTGAGGAGTGGCTTCCGTCTGGCCACTCTACCATATAGGCCTGATTGGTGGAGTGCTGCAGAGATGGTTGTTCTTCTGGAAGGTTCTCCTTTCTCCACAGAGACATGCTGGAGCTCTGTCAGAGTGACAATCGGGTTCTTGGTCACCTCCCTGACTAAGGCCCTTCTCCCCCAATCGCTCAGTTTGGCCAGGCAGCCAGCTCTAGGAAGAGTCCTGGTGGTTCCAAACTTCTTCCATTTACGGATGATGGAGGCCACTGTGCTCATTGGGACCTTCAATGCTGCAGACATTTTTCTGTACCCTTCCCCAGATCTGTGCCTTGATACAATCCTGTCTCGGAGGTCTACAGACAATTCCTTGGACTTCATGGCTTGGTTTGTGCTCTGACATGCACTGTTAACTGTGGGACCTTATATAGACAGGTGTGTGCCTTTCCAAATCATGTCCAATCAACTGAATTTACCACAGGTGGACTCCAATCAAGTTGTAGAAACATCTCAAGGATGATCAGTGGAAACAGGATGCACCTGAGCTCAATTTTGAGTGTCATGGCAAAGGCTGTGAATACTTATGTACATGTGCTTTTTTCGTTTTTTATTTTTAATACATTTGCAAAGATTTCAAACAAACTTCTTTCACGTTGTCATTATGGGGTATTGTTTGTAGAATATTGAGGAAAATAATGAATTTAATCCATTTTGGAATAAGGCTGTAACATAACAAAATGTGGAAAAAGTGAAGCGCTGTGAATATTTTCCGGTTACGTAATATATATATATCACTAATATTTCTTCTGTGATAGTTCAAGCTGGCAACATCAAAGACATATTAGAACAGCAACTGTTTAATTCGATTTACAAATTCTTATATCTGTGGTATTCTGTCTCCACACACCCCTCATGCACAATTTACATTCTTCCATATTTCAAATGGAGATTTGAAATCTTAGAAACATGAGATAGCTAGATAGGTGGGTTAAAATTTGAGCTTTGCATACCTATTTTATTATTATTATTATTATTATTATTATTATTATTATTATTATTATTATTATGATTATTATTATTAGTAGTAGTAGTAGTAGTAGTATTTTTATTGTTGTTGTTATTATTATTATTATTATTATTATTATTATTATTATTATTATTATTATTATTATCAGTAGTAGTAGTAGTAGTAGTAGTAGTAGTAGTAGTAGTAGTAGTAGTTATGTGTGTGGCCTATTAGAGTTATTTAAAGTAATTAACTTAGAATCATGGTTTCATATGCACAAAATGGGAGCCACAGGGTGTTCTAATAAATGTGCACACTACTATATCAATCTTATACATTTAGCAGCACAGTTTGCATTTAACAGAAATTGTTTTCCTTTTATCTTTACTATTGGGATTGAAAAACTGCAATAGAGACTTGTTGTAAAGTTATACAAATCTCCACTGAAACATTACCACTGATGGGAACTTTCTTCATTAAATGAGTATCCGCACTCTTCACACTGAGGATTGTTAACATGAGTGAAGGCAACTGCAGCAAAGGTGGCAGGAGCTTTGACCCCAATCATTTACCGTGAATAATAAATTAGATACCAGCATCCAGCTCAGAGCTCCACAGGGGAACAATCTTTGGGCTTTATCTATTTAAAGCCTTTAGTTTATCACATGGCTGTTTTAAAAATAGACTGCAGCCTGCAAAATTTCAGGAATGATAAGATGAAATATTAACTGTTTTCTCACCTTGGCAACATCATCAATGTGCCAGTAACCTATTATAGAGAGTGCTTATTGATCTCACAAGGAATTCACAATGAAGACTGACTTAATGGGGTTATCTATGAGGCAAAGGCAAATATAGTAATTTTCATGCTATTATATATGCAACTGGATAGATTTAGTGGGTAGTGCTTTCTTAAGTTTATATTATACGCCCCCCCCCAAAAGAAAAAAAATATATATCATATTCATAACTTAAAGAATTTGAAAATGTTTGTTATCATGTTGCATAGAACAGAGCTACATTGTAAAGCCATATTGTAGTTGTTTTATGTATTATGTAATTATTCTACATTTGCCCTGCACAGATCTGCATCTCTCAGCATTTTCCTCTGCATTGTTCTATAAATAAACTATGATCTTAAAAATGATCAAAAGATGCCCCTTGGTTTAAATTCTGTGTTTTTTGCTGTGAAACAAAATGGATGTGTGGTTTATAAATGATTCCAGCTTCTTAATGGAATGGAATAGTTACAAAGTTACAAATCTCTAATAATGATATGGAGTGCTCTTGAATCTGAAAAGCCATCTCACCTCTTTCAGTGGATCATTTAACTCACTGAGAATATTCTCCTCGTCGAAGATCTTGCCCTGATAGCGGTGCTCATAGTAGTCATGGATTTTCTGACGCATATCAGCTGGCAACTTATGGAAGGACATGTACTGCTCCACTTGCTTGTACTGTAAAGATAGGAAAGAAAATAAAAGTAATTAAGACTCATGAGCACTTATAAAACAACTTGCTGTGGTTAGCAGGATAACCCTTATGACCTTATCATAGGTAGATTTGTATTTTGTCAGTTTTTCTTGTTCTATTGCATTGTATATGAAACCATCAATAAGGAAAATAATTCAGCCACATACCCTTACAAAAGCAGATGTGAGATTACTGAAATGTCGTACCTCTAATTCCTACAGTAAACACCAAAAGGCAAGTTCATTGCGGTGCCTCAGGATTTGTTTTGACTATTATCTATTCAATGTTTCACAATCCAATGTATAACAGTATGACTACAACAGTCTAGTTCATTAATAGCTAATAAGGATTTGTGTAAAGCATTTTGTTCTGTATTATGGTAGCTTTTTATAAATATGTTTTGGGCTAAGCAAGATTTGTATTACTTACTTTAAAAACATATCTGTAAATGTGCAGTACATACCAAGAAAACTAAAGTCAGATGCAGCACCAGAATACAACACATTCTTAAAACACTAGATGCCTTTAGTTTTACAATACTTATTTTCTCTTGCAACATTCAAATACAATTTGTAAATGGTAGCAAACCATAATTAGAGAAATCACTAATAACCAACAGAACAAAAAATGAAATAGGAAACTATTTAGGAATCATATTAATAGTAATCATGTTTTGATTAAACTATAGTAATTTAGTTACTGATCAATAATGTTCTTTCATATGTTCTTCTTGTCAACTTCCTGTCAGCATGTTTAGACATACAAAGGGACCAATCTGGCATCATTTTGTGTAGTGACAACAAAGCAGGTGGTGGTTGAGAGGGTCAGTAAAGGTAGCAGTCCCATAGGGACCACTGTGCTGCCTTGATTATGTTACCAATGGAAGATTCAGCAGACTTTTCACTGCAGACTGTGTGTCTATATAATGAAAGACTTACAAACACTAACAATGGCATAGAAAAATAATATACATCAATATTTGAATAGTAGGCAATAGTCATTTTCCACCTCCTATGCATTTAATCACTCAGAAAAATCTTTCACCGATTTGGGGAACCAAGCCTGATGTTATGGATAGTGTTTATTTTCCAGGTAGAGTAATTTGTAATGAACCCTAACAGAAACATAAAACACAGCAAGTACAATTATAATGCAGGATTAAATTATATATGGTAAACCACATGGAAATAACTCTAGGGCAGGATTAATTAAAAAATGTTTACTAAGTGCGAAAGTGAAAAGTTGTGGAAGAGACACAACAATGAATCTCGCAGCTCAGCGCCTCCCGAATTAAATCTACAATGTGAGGAGCTGTGAGGGGGAGGAGCCTGTTATGAGGGTGTTGAATATACATTGAAAATTGATTGGATTTGCAAATGGAATTGACGTGGAACTTCCAACGGTGAATCAACGTTGATGATTCAACGTTGGATCAACTTGGAATAATCTATGTTGATTCAAGGTTATATAGGCAACGTTGAAATTTCATTGAAAATTGGTTGGATTTGCAAATGGAATCAATGTTGTTAACATTCCTTCAACATCAATTTAATCAGCAAATGCAAACAACCACACAGAGAAAGAATGAGTGATGACAGAGAGTTAATCTTGGGGGAGAATAAAAGAAAACAACTAAAATACACTTTCTTGGTGTTAACTATACAAAAACAGTAGAGGAAAAAACATTGTACAACTTCAGGATGAACCTAGAACGAAAACTCCAAACATCATTTTTTTTTTTGCTGAAATTACTTTATTTTCATGTGTTAGAAGAAAGACAGTATCCTGCACATATTGTGTAGAAAATAACACAACATGTGTCATAGTACTAACACATTATTTCTGTAGAATTTCTACACATGTATATTAAACCTGAAAAACAGATTTTAAAAATGCTATCAATCTTTTTAAAACTAGTTCCATGCAACGTATGGTTAGAGAGCACTTTTTAATACACACCCAGTTCTTCCAATATGTTTTATACAGGTCTCCTGTTGAATTAAAGTTCAAGTAAAAAAAAAACTAAAAAACTATGCGCCAACATTTTTCAAATTTCAAATATCGCAACTGATAAAATATTTTAATTGTAGTTAATTTTTTGATAATACATTTGATTAATGCACACATAATACAGTTTTGTTATCCTGCACTGAAATATTTTGTTAGTAAAATATTGAGTTAAACTAGCCGTTAATGACTTATTTAAATTAACGAAACTCACAAATATTTTTCCTTTAGAGGAATGTGCTTAAATTCTAATTATATACCTTCATCAATTTCTACAGTATATAGCAGTTAAACATTCAAGCAGCAAAGACCCTTTCAATAGCCTACACAAAATATATATATACTCTTATTTGAGAAACCCTTCCTCCACACAGCCAGTGCAGTTACAATGGAGGCTCTTCCCAGGCTGTGTTCAAGTTTACAGTCTTTCCCGCTTTCATCTCATTGGCTGATTACTTGACCCTTTCCGACTCTGATTCGTCAGCTAAGCGGTTTGTCCATTATATATACACACACACACACACACACACACACACACACACATACATATACATGTATGTGTATTTATGTATGTATATTAACGGATATATATGTCTGTAAATCGGGTGATTTAATACCGCGATAGTTTAGCAGCGTGATTTCCATTCGCAGACATGCGCTAATGCTTCTGTGAGCGACTCCTGCCCTTGGTTGATCAAAATTCAAATTAAACTAAACAAAACAAAAACACATACTATATATATAAAAATATATAGTATTAAACATTTATAATATTAGGCTACACCTTATTATAATACACATAGTCTATTATTATCCAGTTTTGACCTTTGGAAGAAAAAATAATAATAAATATTTATATTTTTATATATATATATATATATATATATATATATATATATATATATATATATATATATATATATATATATATATATATATATATATATATATATATATAAAAAGCAGAACAAAATCCTGGGACATGGCTCTACAAAACTGTACATTATTCTACTGATAAACTGCCTTCTAACCCATTAGAAAATGATTAATCAATTAAACACCTTTCATTAAAAAAATAACCATATTTCTGCATAATTGAATGCATTGTCTAACTAGTGAAACAAAGGCACTTGTCTAAATTAAAATTGAGCTGTCAATGCTGTGTATGAGACTCTACTATTGCTAAATGGCACAGGTATATAACACTGATATGAATGGCAGTTGGCAGACTTATAAGCTAGTAAATAAATACTGCCTTTACAGAGAGCAGCTTGTAATCAGAAACCCCAAGACAGGTTCCAATAATAAATAACCTATAGATAACTCAAGGAGCATGAAAATAAAATTAATCAAACAAAATCAAATAAAACCTTGTGGCTCATTGATTTGTAGTCACTGCTGCATGATGATTAGACAGTTTTCTTTTAGGTAAATCGATTTACATTTGGTAAATAATTAAGTTTAATGTATTTTTCTTTTTCTTTTTTGACGTTTCAACTTTCAAATGGAGATCAGTGGCAGTGATGGCATTTTGCCCTGATCCCCCAGATGGGGTTGGCATCAGATTTATAAACACATTGATCAAATATTAAAACTGCCTTGCTAATCCCTCTTCATCTACCATGGCAGTTGTATAAAACATGCATGTGCTGTACTGCAGATGTCTCCTGTCAGAGTGTGTTTCACAAAATGATGCAGTTGGTACTGCAAATCTTACTCCTTGGTACATGCAGTGCACTTTGTACCATGACACCTAACTATCAGACAAAATAAAATTAATAAATAAATATATATATATATATATATATATATATATATATATATATATATATACAGCTCTGGAAAAAAATAAGAGACCACTCCAAGTTCAGAGATCAATCTCTTAATTTTTTCCAGAGCTGTATATATATATATACACACAGACAGTGTTGGAAAGTAATGGAATACAATTAGCACCAGTACATATTCATTGATTACTAAATTATAATAATTGCATTCCAGTTCAATTACTCATGTTGGATGAGTATTTTCAAATCTGATAATTTCACAAAATGAACATTACATTACAGGAGAAATTCTCAATAATTTACAAGCAAAGAGTCCATTTGTAGTACATTGCAATATTGTTTTTATGTACATGCAACCTAGCTAAAAAGCATTCGAAAAGAAGGCAAATGGAGGCTGTCATGAACTCCGCTTTCATCGCATGAAGGTATAAAGATATTGCAAATTAGGGAATGAGACAGGTTACAATCAGAACATTTTTATTAATTTAAAATTATGTAAGAATCTAATTGTGAAATACGTTTCACAGTTGACTTATGTAGTGTTAGTGTAACTGAAACCTTTGTGTAACCTTGTTTGAAAAAGTATTAATGAACCTGTAAACCTAGAAGGCTCATCAAGGTAAGAGTGTGAGGCAAGAAAAAGGCTACATTAATTATTTAAGTTCAGCATACATAATAAAAATTCAATTACAATAAATATATGAAAACTATATAGTTGCTAATATGTTGTTCCCAGTTAGTTTTGCCAGTAACAAAATCCAATAAACAACTAGAAGAGAAAGCCTGCTGCAGATTTAACTCATTTTGTCATGTCTTTACATCCATCAATATAGTTTAAAAACGTACAAATAATAGTGCCGACAACAGTATTTGGAGGAAAAAAGTTTAACCTTGTGGCAAAGAAGAAGCCCAGGCTTATGTTCAATTTGTAATCTTATAGTTGTACTTCATTTGCAGTAGAATCATAACTAAAGCTTCAGGAACCTTTAGTGCCCAGTGGCAGAAAGCAGCTAGGCAGTAGAAATTTACCAGGAAACACATTTTATATAGCCTACTGTTGGATTATTTTGATATATTGTTCAATATTTTCAGAAAAAAAAATATATATATATTCTGCCTTTGTATAAATTACAAAATAGAAATAGTAAATTGTTAATTGCTACGATAGAAACTTGGTAGGTAACTGCCTTAATCTGCCTGGGAATGTGGCGTTCATGTTGAAAAGCTACATGCATCACTATTAGAATCAGGACTGATGCACAGCAACATTCGACAATTATCTATGGTAGACTGGACAGCAAACTCTAAATTACAATACTTTCCAAAAGATTTATGTAGTTGGTTAAAACACATCCACATTTTGTTTTTGTGATTTGTGCACTGTACCAGATTTGTTTTTATATAACATTTACTGTGGGTTAATTGTATTGTGCCTTTATTGTTCAGTAATTGTAATCTATGAATTATAATAGGTGTTGTTTGTGTTTACACTATAGCATAAAACAGTTAAAATGTGATCCAAAATATATTTAAAAAGTTATTCTATAATAATTATGTCAAACAATATAGGCTAGCAGAACAGCCTAAATATACCATGGCAATGACTAAATGAGTAAACAAATGAGTATAAATATATAAATATGATATAAAGATATCCATAAATTGGATATCTACCCAGTGCTCTATAAATCTAAGGTTTTATTATTTAATATTTTCAAATTAGTGTTCTTATAAGTCATTACAACCCTAAAAATAAAGCTGCATAAGATAGATATCTCTGCTAACAAGGACAAAAGCACCAAGGTTAAAGAGAACCTCCCTCTTTAAATTGTTCATCAAATTAAATTTCATCTGCAGAATAGGTAGACTTAAATTAGATATCAAAAACAATGCTGTCTGTTCCACAGTTTTCTCTGGAGAACTGTGTAGAACGTGGCTGCCTTGATCTTTAAAGAAATAAAGAATCTCAATCGGTTGTCTTTAGTTTACAAAGTTCTCCTCATTTCTGAGAGGAATGCAATACATTTACAGGTTGCAGTGCACTATTTACACTTTAAACAAATATTGCACTGTTAGGGGACATAATAGGTGAATCTCTGAATCAGAGCACATGATAGTGACACCCTTTGGCATTTGTCTACAGGGAGATCCAATTTTCCTATTTATCTGTTTCTAGTGTCCAGAAGGAGCTGTTATTTTGACTGCTGTTCACAGTGGATATCGAGGTGGTACTGCAGTTTCACCATAAAACTCTGATGCCTCATATTTTACATCATAGCATAAATACATTATATATAACTTATTTAATTAACAGAACACAGTATGAGAATGTAAACAGAATGAGATTGCCTAATTTATATATTGTAACGTGCCACTTCATAAGTATTTAAGTTTAAGTATAATAAGTAATCAATATTATTAGCATTTTGTTAGAAATTTATAAAACAACAACTATAATCATTGCATTTTGTCTAAATATATTATAATATATGATAAATATGTACCTAATATATATGTATAATTTAATAATCTAAGTATGAATGTAATATAATAAATATTGTATGTATCACATTTATTTGCAATTATATGCAAAATACATTCGTGGATGGGACATATTTGTAAGTTATCATCCTGAAACCAATAGGAGGAGTACTATGTATGGCTCATCAGTTCAGCATCTCCTGCAAGGACATTTTAAACAGTATTTGTAATCTGCATGCTTGGACTGCAGCTCAGACAAGCTGCAGCTTGCAAACCCTCAGGGTGAAATAGGCTTCTGCCTGAAATACATTCATGTCAAATCCATGAATGCTACTCATATATGTATTACCTCCTCCCTGGAAGAGCTAACACAATGCTATGAAATACTGGCATTTATTTATCAGCTATCTTCCTATAAAAATCTCTATAAAAGATATAATGGTACCATTGACTATGTTTACCAATTATATGATTATTTAGCACATTTAAATCTGAGTCACTGACTTTCATTCTGAAGAGAAAGAAAATCATGACAACCAACAATTATTCCAAGAAACACTCAAATTAAGGTTTTGTGATTTCCATTAGAAAAAAATCTTAAAAGGTGTGAGATCATTGTGATTCATTTAAATGACATGTTTGCCAATTTTTGCTCAGTTTGTATTCCCTTAGGGGATCATTCAATATCTTGGCAGAGGATGCAAGGTATCTAGTTTTCATGCAAATGTAAAGCTGTAATACTAATTTAGTTCATTACTCACTATACAACAGAAGTGTCTTTTCAATATTGGGGATGTACAAATCTAGCTGCATGTTCCAGTGTGTAAGGTATTGTTATATTCACTAGTAATATTACAAATAACTGTTAAACCACAGTGGTAGAAGAACTCGAAAGGTCAGGGGAATCTGTCCCAGAGGAAAATACTTACAAAAAAAAAGTATTCCCAGATTCCCAGATATCAATTGGTATAAATAATTAACATAATACAATCAGATGAAGGGTATCGATACATCCATTCAAATAAAAGGGAACTTGTTACCAGAATGTTTCCAGTTCAAGCTCTTGCTCTGCTGCTGATAAATAACCTCATTGTGCTCTCTCTCTCAGATGAGATGCATGGTTTGGTCCCCTCATGTCTGTCAATGTATCTACTATATTAAACATATCTGCATTTATACAAATTATGATATAATCAATAAACACATAGTTACATAAAAGCACATATTCTGGTCACCCTACATTTATTTAGAACTGTTATATATTTGTTTTTAATCATCCAAAATGCTTCCAACAATTTAACACTCCCAACCATACACATCACAGTTCACAATTTTAAGGAGTCAATTCATGTAGTCAAAACTCCCAGTTCATGTCATTCTTATGAGTTTGGATTGCTATAGTTAATATATGAAAAAGTAGCTGGCATGTCCTTGCAGTATATATAAAACTTGACACTGACTATATTTTATCATTTGTCATTAATTTAAAAATAATTATTTGTATTGTAATCTACTTAATTTAGCTACATTTGATATTTTTTTATAAGGACACAGTGTAATTCCTTCAGCATGATCTGCATCAGAAATGTTTAGAATTTCACTAAAACAATCACTCAGGTATCAAAAATATGATTAATGGGCAGTCTATTGTGTAGTAGGAGCCATTTCACTAGACTATCTCGAAAGCAAATAACAGTATGACTTTTACCTTTTCTTGGTACTGTCTTCGCGAAGAATCCAGGGATTGGATGAGGGCGGTGGCATGACCCACAAACATGGCGTAGCAGGTGGCACCCACAATCATGCTCAGCATGGTAATCCAGAGGTCAGACATACTCACTGGTGCGCGGGCACCATATCCAATGCAAAGCATGTGGCTCATAGCTTTGAAGAGTGCATATGAATACTGCTTACCCCAGGAATCGTTCTGAAAGCCAGAAAGGGGGAGAATTATGGAGTGCAAGATTGAAGGCAATCTCTTTGATGGATCACTGGATTTTGATTTTGAGAGAACATCCTGTCAACATACCCTTCATGCATGAGAGGAAAGACATAATATTTTATGCTCACAAAGTTTCAAACATATTTTTTTCTGCAGAAACTTGATGGCTTTAAGCACTGCTAATCAACATCTATTACTTCTGTTTGTTTTAAACTGCTGATTTATATTTTTTGTTTGGCCTAAGGACATTGCAGAGTGGAAGAGAAAAGAAGCTTTGCCTTGTTGTGGCATGCAAAAGGAATGCACATCACTAACAGTTAATTGTAATGTATTACATAAGCTGAAAAGCATAAATACCATGGACAGACTCGGCTGGGTAAAGTATACATTTTGCATTCTTCTCTTAACAACACCTTGAGAAAGGGGTTTTCATTATTGTAATATGCATCTGGTAAAGTGTATACATTTAATTTATTCACTTTGCTTTAACCTGATATGCAGGATACTTCACGTGTGCTTTTCCTTGGAAATCCCAAACCATAACACTTCTGTGAAAATAATTAAGGTCTGGATCATATTAAAACTTTGACCCACTGACCAATTGCAAATTAAAGCTCAGTAGCCTACTAGCATTAGCATTAGTCAGAAAGAAAACTGCTATTAGGTCCTAGAATTATCATTTGCAATTCATCAGAGGCATGGCCAGGGCTTTGAGTCTGTCCAGTAACTAATTGTGCATACAACAGGTCATAGATATAGACTCCACAGCTCAAGTTTGAAATTTTAACACTGTGGTTTGTTATTTATGCTATACATACAGAGTATGTTTAAATGTAAAGAGAATATTCAATAAAAGTGTCTTTCAATGTGTACACAATGCAGGGTTTACTTTACAGGCCTGTTGTTACTGTACATTCATTATCTTTAATGGGGAGGTCTTAATGTGGTTAGTGTCAAGTTTTATTGTCAATAATTGACAATGGCAGTGCTTACATCTGAGACAAGTTCTCACCATTGTTGTCCAGATTGGCTTGTCATAGTGCTCTGAGTAAAGTTTAAGCTCATCTGAGGGAAACCTAAATCTCACATGTTTTGAACAGAGCCTACTACTATTCTGTGAAGTCATGGATTAAAACATAATGATGGTACAGTGGAGTACACGCATTTAACTTACGCAAATTAAACTATATGCACTTGGTCAAAAAAACTACCAAAAAAACATTTAAATGGTGCTCACGATTTCGCCCACCATTCCACTCAGTGAGCGTATGCCCCAGAGTGAGCGTGAGATGAAGTCGAGAATCTGTTCCCTCAATCACTCAGTTCCTGCATGCCTCTCATAGTGTAAGCATCTTGCCATGCTGAGTGTGATTCTATTGTTTAAAGACACATATTTTTCGTACAACATGGCCCCTAAATGCAAGTAATCAGGTTTAATGTTTTATTTTTTCCATTCATTCTTCTGTCTCTCTCTTTTATTTAATTAAAAATACTGTACAATTATATTTTTCATAGGTACTCTTTATTATATTCTGTACATTACTAAATACATTATACATTTAAAAAAAAAAAACATGTATACTGTACGTTATGGGCGATTGAAGGAATTTTCAATGTAATGTGACTACAATGTAATGATAATTTGTCTTCTTTCTGTCCATATACATGTGTTTAGAACATTTCTTTTTTGTAGTTACACTTTAATAACCCCCCCGAAGCACAGTCTATTACTGTGATTAAGGTTTAAGGTGATTAAGAGGGCTCTGCTTTACAACAGAACATAAATAGCAACACGGTCCCTAAAAAAATACAGCAAGTCCATCTAGGCAAAAATGCTAAGGACTTGTCAACATAACACCACTGTTGTGATTCAGCCTCATCAATTTAAATTTGTCACTTAAAACAGGACATTAGCCTAGATAGAAACTTGCTTGTACAGATAACCCTTTTTCATTGTTGTTATGTTTAATCTTCTTTTGTAAAGTAGAATGAAAACTCTTTTCAAGTCATTGTGTACTGACAGTTAAAAGAGATTAAAATAATGTCTAAATCTAGCAAACAGTAGTTTATAATTTTTGTTAAATAAAGTTGAATATTTGGAATCAGTGAAATACTTCCAAGACAAATCCCAGAAAAACACACCCCGGGTAATGACTTAAATCGCTTTGCACAAATGTAAAAATAAAATTATAAATTGTGTTCTTACACTGGTGGTAGTTTACTGTTGTGTATATAGTAAATAATTGAGATCAAAAGGAAGGAATTTTAAAAATAATCCTGGTTTGCATTTCCACAAAGAATAAATGCAGGGTTCTTATAAAGATAATTGGCCTATTCAACCAACACAATTGTGATTACTGATGGTTTATATGCATATGAATAAAAAGACCACGAGTTTAGTAAATGGGATGGGTGTGTTGTCTTGTCTGTGTACCGGAAAGGGGACTCAAACAGAGGTGTTGGGAGAGGAGAAACAGAGCTGTAAATGGACACTATAGTGTATGTTGACCCTAAGAAACTAACTAAAGCAAATTATCACAGCCTTGTACTAGCCATAGTACTACTAAGCTATAGTTACTGAAGTGATTACTGAAGACATGGAATTCCAGATCTGTATATTTTTATTCTTGTACTTGCATAGTTCAAAAGATCAGCAAACAATGCTAATGCGTTTCAACAGTTTCTCTTCATCAGAACATTGCAAGTAAATCAGGTGTTTCAAACATTTAAATAACCTGAAAAAGCCACTCCCTGTATCAATTGATACCCCCTAATCCAGAGTCAATAGTCAATCAATACATAATTATTCAATCAACGTGCAAGTTGTTTCAGCAAGGAATATGTAGATGTTTTAATTAGATAATCTAAATTCCCCACTCTCCATGTTTAACCCCTTAGTCAATCATGATCATTCAATTATATTAAAAAATATTTAAATTCATTCATCAATAACTTCAGGGATCATACTGAATAAAACAGTTACCAAAAAAAATAATAATAATGTGCATGCATGTACACTCACCTAAAAGATTATTAGGAACACCATACTAATACTGTGTTTGACCCCCTTTCGCCTTCAGAACTGCCTTAATTCTACGTGGCATTGATTCAACAAGGTGCTGAAAGCATTCTTTAGAAATGTAGGCCCATATTGATAGGATAGCATCTTGCAGTTGATGGAGATTTGTGGGATGCACATCCAGGGCACGAAGCTCCCGTTCCACCACATCCCAAAGATGCTCTATTGGGTTGAGATCTGGTGACTGTGGGGGCCAGTTTAGTACAGTGAACTCATTGTCATGTTCAAGAAACCAATTTGAAATGATTCGACCTTTGTGACATGGTGCATTATCCTGCTGGAAGTAGCCATCAGAGGATGGGTACATGGTGGTCATAAAGGGATGGACATGGTCAGAAACAATGCTCAGGTAGGCCGTGGCATTTAAACGATGCCCAATTGGCACTAAGGGGCCTAAAGTGTGCCAAGAAAACATCCCCCACACCATTACACCACCACCACCAGCCTGCACAGTGGTAACAAGGCATGATGGATCCATGTTCTCATTCTGTTTACGCCAAATTCTGACTCTACCATCTGAATGTCTCAACAGAAATCGAGACTCATCAGACCAGGCAACATTTTTCCAGTCTTCAACTGTCCAATTTTGGTGAGCTTGTGCAAATTGTAGCCTCTTTTTCCTATTTGTAGTGGAGATGAGTGGTACCCGGTGGGGTCTTCTGCTGTTGTAGCCCATCCGCCTCAAGGTTGTACATGTTGTGGCTTCACAAATGCTTTGCTGCATACCTCGGTTGTAACGAGTGCTTATTTCAGTCAAAGTTGCTCTTCTATCAGCTTGAATCAGTCGGCCCATTCTCCTCTGACCTCTAGCATCAACAAGGCATTTTCGCCCACAGGACTGCCGCATACTGGATGTTTTTCCCTTTTCACACCATTCTTTGTAAACCCTAGAAATGGTTGTGCGTGAAAATCCCAGTAACTGAGCAGATTGTGAAATACTCAGACCGGCCCGTCTGGCACCAACAACCATGCCACGCTCAAAATTGCTTAAATCACCTTTCTTTCCCATTCAGACATTCAGTTTGGAGTTCAGGAGATTGTCTTGACCAGGACCACACCCCTAAATGCATTGAAGCAACTGCCATGTGATTGGTTGGTTAGATAATTGCATTAATGAGAAATTGAACAGGTGTTCCTAATAATCCTTTAGGTGAGTGTATATATATATATATATATATATATATATGAAGAAAGAGTATGTACAGGCACTAAAGAATAGTTGTCTAGTTGTGTTGTTTCCAATCTGGGGTGCCTTGTCCCGGGAATTTAACATAAAAAAGAATATCTAACTGCAAAGAACCACAGAAGATGAAGAACAGCAACTCCCATGGAAAGATCCAGATCTGTATATTTTTATTCTTGTACTTTCATAGTTCAAAAGATCAGCAAACAGCGTTAATGTGTTCAGTTCGTCTTCATCAGAACATTGCAAGTAATCAGGTGTTTCAAACATTTAAATAAAAAATAAAAAAAGCCACACCCTGTATCAATTGATACCCCCTAAT
Source organism: Amia ocellicauda (assembly GCF_036373705.1). Lineage (NCBI taxonomy): Eukaryota > Metazoa > Chordata > Actinopteri > Amiiformes > Amiidae > Amia > Amia ocellicauda. The sequence continues at coordinate 24,798,501 of NC_089857.1, forward strand.
CCAGAGTCAATAGTCAATCAATACATAATTATTCAATCAACGTGCAAGTTGTTTCAGCAAGGAATATGTAGATTAATTTTAATTAGATAATCTTGAGAGAAGTAATACCAGAGAATCCACCTCATGTCATATTCAAACGTGCTAAAAACATAAGGGATATTCTAGTACATTCTTTTAGTCCCAGAATTTAACATCCTCATACTTGTCTCCCTAACAAACCTCTGAATGGCAACTACAAATCCTGACATTGTGTACATTGTTCTAATACTAATAACACAAAATATTTCTCCCATCCACGATCTGGTAAAAAAATCAAAATTCATGGATTTATAAATTGTAACACCACTGGTGTAATCTATATGTTAACTTGCCCTTGTGGTCAGGTTTACATTGGACAAACCATAAGAAATCTGAAAATACGGATTGCAGAACACAAAGCAGCTATTCGAAAACAGAATCATGACTATGCAATGGCAAAGCATTACGCTAAGGCCGGACATGGATCTTCTCCACACTCATTGAGATCCGTGGGTGTGGAGAAGGTCAATGTACCGGCTAGAGGAGGGAACTTGGTAAATATTCTGTTATGTAGAAAAGCGCATTGGATTCTGACCTTGAACATATTGGAACCTATGTGTCTTAATGACAATATCAATCTATGTCTGCTTTAACTTTATTTTGTGCTTCTGAGGAAATACACTCACCTAAAGGATTATTAGGAACACCTGTTCAATTTCTCATTAATGCAATTATCTAACCAACCAATCACATGGCAGTTGCTTCAATGCATTTAGGGGTGTGGTCCTGGTCAAGACAATCTCCTGAACTCCAAACTGAATGTCTGAATGGGAAAGAAAGGTGATTTAAGCAATTCTGAGCGTGGCATGGTTGTTGGTGCCAGACGGGCCGGTCTGAGTATTTCACAATCTGCTCAGTTACTGGGATTTTCACGCACAACCATTTCTAGGGTTTACAAAGAATGGTGTGAAAAGGGAAAAACATCCAGTATGCGGCAGTACTGTGGGAGAAAATGCCTTGTTGATGCTAGAGGTCAGAGGAGAATGGGCCGACTGATTCAAGCTGATAGAAGAGCAACTTTGACTGAAATAACCACTCGTTACAACCGAGGTATGCAGCAAAGCATTTGTGAAGCCACAACATGTACAACCTTGAGGCGGATGGGCTACAACAGCAGAAGACCCCACCGGGTACCACTCATCTCCACTACAAATAGGAAAAAGAGGCTACAATTTGCACAAGCTCACCAAAATTGGACAGTTGAAGACTGGAAAAATGTTGCCTGGTCTGATGAGTCTCGATTTCTGTTGAGACATTCAGATGGTAGAGTCAGAATTTGGCGTAAACAAAATGAGAACATGGATCCATCATGCCTTGTTACCACTGTGCAGGCTGGTGGTGGTGGTGTAATGGTGTGGGGGATGTTTTCTTGGCACACTTTAGGCCCCTTAGTGCCAATTGGGCATCGTTTAAATGCCACGGCCTACCTGAGCATTGTTTCTGACCATGTCCATCCCTTTATGACCACCATGTACCCATCCTCTGATGGCTACTTCCAGCAGGATAATGCACCATGTCACAACGGTCGAATCATTTCAAATTTGCTTCTTGAACATGACAATGAGTTCACTGTACTAAACTGGCCCCCACAGTCACCAGATCTCAACCCAATAGAGCATCTTTGGGATGTGGTGGAACGGGAGCTTCGTGCCCTGGATGTGCATCCCACAAATCTCCATCAACTGCAAGATGCTATCCTATCAATATGGGCCAACATTTCTAAAGAATGCTTTCAGCACCTTGTTGAATCAATGCCACGTAGAATTAAGGCAGTTCTGAAGGTGAAAGCGTGTCAAACACAGTATTAGTATGGTGTTCCTAATAATCCTTTAGGTGAGTGTATATTTGGTAGTTGTCTGTATTTCAATTTATTTATCGCAATCTGTAAACAGAGTTATATCATATTTGTAGTGTGAAGCACCCTGTCTTGACTTAAATAAGAATGCAAGTTTTTAACTTTTTCCTATTAAAAGATTCTGTTTTTTCATTAACCTAATTGCTATCATGCCACAGTGCCATAGTGTTTTTCATCTAATACTTTCCTTAATTCTTAAATTCATAATTTAGTGTGATATACCGGAATTCTACAAAAGCAAACCAGAGATTTATAACCATATTTGGTCACAGTTTGGCAACTGGTTTATCACATGTATAACAAAGAAGGTCAAAGGTTAAGTTAGGGTTAGATACTGTGTTACAAGTATTTTTGGTCTTGGGAGTGAACCAGAAGGAATTTTGTACAGTAATTATAATGTTTTGGTTTGGTTTGGTTTTGGAATTTGGTTGCATAGATCTGTACTAAACTGAAAACTAAATGTTAATATATACTGTATTTTCTATCTCTTAAGCTTAATATAACACAAAGATAACATCATACTAATTCATATGTACCTCCTCTGAATTCTATGGATTTATTTTTGTTAGAAATTAGATTAAATTATAATCTCCAGCAGCCCTTTATCCATACAGATACTGAATAAATAGCCCATTATTTGAAAGTGTTAGCCATTATTTTTTTAATCTAATCTATTAATTTTAATGTATGCATGTCTGATAGTAAAAGCAAGGATGTGAGACTGATAGGAAATGAAAAGAAAGATTTATTTTCATGTCTAATTGGAATTGCCCAAGGAAAAAGTAATTTTATTAATGTATGACAGAGGATTTTGTTTTATACCTAAGTGAATTCTGCCCTCAAATATTGTGTTTTGGGTTTGCCATTGGAGGGTAGGTCAAAGTTTTGATTTAGACTGAGCCATGGTTATGTTTTCTGTTCAAACCAATAGAGCCAAGACAAGCTGATCTTGCACTTTCAGAACATGACTTTCTAAATTAATAGGATTGACCTTGTAAATACTGTGTACAACAAAACACAACAGTATACAAATAAACAAACATAAACATTCATTGTTTTTTATCCAGGTTTATCCAAAACATACAGACAAGTGACTTTGACTTTAAAGACAGTCCCTGAGGCTATGTGTACATAGATCTCCAGTGACAGCAGGCAAAGTCATCATCTCTTCAGCACATCTCTTCTACGCTTACAGGCACAAACTATGGCTAATTAAACCACTAGGATCGTAAAACTGTGTGTGGTTCAGTAACATTCTACTTCTGTCTGATTATTGATAGATTAACCATTAGTACTAGGAACTTATCAAATATCACAGCTTGAGAAACTAAAGTAGCTGCAGCTGACTGAAACAATAACTAGGCTTGCTTCACAGAGTAAGGCATAGAATTATTGTAATCTATTCAAGTGAGGTCCTTGCTATTATCTTACTTCACACTTACATTTTCAAGAAGGAAAACAGGCTGATTTGAGTAAAAATGCACAGCAACATGTCTCACATGCTCAATTATGTATCGGTTGAGTGCCTAAAATAGCTGGCCAGGGAGATAGCCTTCTTAACCCTGTCAAGAGAGCTATCATTAGATTTCAAGTTCTAGGCAGTTTTCTAAATCTTCCCACAAAGACTTATGAAGGTAAATGGGCTTTTTCTTCCTTGCATATTGTATATGTTATGTCAGACCTCAAAGGAAGTTATGTTTCTTTTCAGAGGTAGTCACTGTACAAATATTTTTATAAAGTCTTTACTGCATTTATTTAAATATGTATTATGTCTCAAATGAGACTTTGTATTAAGTATAGTTGCACCATAGCATGGGGATAATGATGAATGATAGTCTTGTTTAAACATTATTTTAATTCCACCATTGAGTTTTTGTTCTCATTAATGGCAAGCGCTTCCTGTAGAATAGGTTGTTGTCAACCTTGTAATGTATAAATTGACAAAACCAAATTAAAGACAACACTTTCATGCAGCATATTTTACATTACTAACAACACAACTTTGGTTATTTTAGAAGTCAATCATTAAATAACTAGTACATAGCACAGTGGAGCACCTTATGAAGTATTTCAAATTAATCATACAATTAGTAAAAAAAAAAAAAAAAAAAAGCAGCACCTCTTGTGAGATATCAAATGATTAATTGAGTCTGGTCCGCCACAGGATGGCTCTGCCTTCAGCTATGTGATTACTGTATAAAAGTTCATTATTCATACAAATTCTAACATTTAATTATGTATTACTCTGGTAATGTTTTATTCTTTTTATTTGAATACATTTTGGATTAAAGGAAAACAAAATTCCATTATGAAATCTTTTTTTTTTTACACAACAATCCCTTGAAAGAAGAATGGGCTAACCAACAATGTTTAAATTCAATAGCGGAATATAATGAACTTGGCATTTCTTTCATGAAACTGTAAGTGACACTCATGTGCTCTTTGAAAACATCCTTTTATTTTTTGCATTACATTCAATTGATACAGAAATGGATGCATTGTCTCTAATAGTACATGCTGATGCTCATAATTTGTAGTAATACAATTATTAATTGAGATGATTAAGTTTCCAGGATGGGATGATTGTTAATGTCTGCTCAGTAAGTGGTTTTATGAGGATGCAATATTGGCCTCCTGGTGCTGAAGGATTAAAATATAGGTAATAAAGCCAGGTCCCAAAAAACACACCCTACATATAGGGCCCAACTCACACTCTAGGGAGGTTTAACAGTTTGAATCACTCAAGCAGTTTTTACATTCACCATCCCACACCATTAAAATAGATTCACCTCAAATCAACAAAACCCCAGTATCCATGTAAACTATACTTGTATTACTTTTATACATATATATATATATATATATATATATATATATATATATATATATATATATATATATATATATATACATCAGTTACTTTTACTAAGGGGGTTGAGTTTATTGCTGCAGGCTTGCCCTGGGAAATCAACAAATGTGTGTGTGTGCGTGTGTGTATACAGTGTTGGATAGTAATGGAAGTATTGCAGTTTTACGAACTAATAGATTACGAACATCTTAATAACTGTATTCCATTATAGTTACTCAGGTCAGATGAGTATTGTTTAAAAAAAAATTAGGTGGTTACTTCAATTGCTTCTTGATAATTTACAGCAAAAGGTACAAAACTCAAGTAGGGAAATTAGCAAGAATCTGTAGTATTTTGCAACATTGTTTTGTTAAACTCCATAGAAAGAAGCAGACATGTCAGAAGAACAACTTTGTTTTATTTGTAATTACGTAGGAATACGAATGTAATGTGTAGTTTATAAATGTGCTTAGCTTCATGTGAAAAAAGTGTACAGTGTCCAGGGTTTTTTTTTTTTTAATTTAATAAAAGGGAAAATGTGGAAGTGCAAGATGTGTCTTTCACTGGATAAAAACACTTTCTACAAAAACAAAGATTTTGACAAAAATACATAGTAAATAAATCCTTACAATAACAACAATTATTTTAAAAAAGAGCCATGTGTAGGGTTTAATGCATTTTGTCATTACATCAGTCTGTATACTCACAATAATAATAATGGTGACACCATATGATCAGCGTAAATCACTAATTTGAAGAAGGATATATCATCTTTCTAGCAATGAAGAAGTCAAATGCTGTATTTGTAATGTTATGAGTCTGCTTTGGTTGCATTCTAATCATTACTTAAACTTCAGGAACATGATTTCCCTTTTTTCTCCTTGGTGCCAAACCGGGTGATGAATAAATAAATGAAAGTCAGCTATTCGCTGTAATTCTTTTTTTGTGGTGTGAAAAAAATTGCCAGGAGACAGCAATTTAGTTGGAAACACATCCCTACTCTTGCAATATTTTGAGATTCATTTAAACATTTTTAGGGCTTGCCCTAAATCTTTTAGAAGGACATCACTACATTATGTAATAAAACGCTCACCTACAGTTAATTAATTGTAATGACTGAAAGCATTTCACTGCATTATTATACTGCCTAGGGGATGTGGAGATAATGTCTAAAAATGATACGCCTCACTAGTGGAATCAGGAGAGATGCAAGTTTTTTTTCCATGACATTTTTTTATTTTTAAATGAATACTGACATTATGTGCTGTATGAAAAATAATAATAATACGCAAAATTGCAAAAGTTCCAGACACAATTCAACCAAGATAAATAAAAGTGAAATTAAAAATTGAATAAGTGTGGTGTGTGTGCATCATATTTCCTAAAGAGGCTTTATACTGGATGGGAGTCTGTCACCATTTTTTTGAATTCCTGGAGTCAATGTGATGCATGAGAATGTGTGCCAGTTATTCATCTTCTTATTAATGCAAGACTGTATGACTTTTATATGAAAGTCACTGTAGAATTTCTCAGCTGGATACATTTTAAACAATTGAACAGGTATGAAAAACAACATTTAATCAGTCTTCCATATTTAAGTTGATTGTGCTGTAAATATAGAATTTACATAATGTTTTATTTCCTTTTTCTCCTTCTCTTAATTTTTTTTTTAAATGAAAGTACTCCAAATGTAATCTAAATGTAATCTGATTAAGTCGCTGACTTGGACTATTATATACTGGAATATGTTACAAGGTAACTTGTATTTTGTAACTAAATATACTTTTTCAAAGCAACCTTCCCAAAACTGTATGTATGTGTATATACAGTATATATTTAAAATTACTAAAGCAATAAAAAACTATTTTCACTGTTCATTATTCACTAGGATCTATGAAGTAAGATTGCTTTCTCCCAGGGCAAAAGAGACCTTTGACTTGACTGATGCTCGTGCCTGTGGGGATATGCATATCATATCCAGAAATGTTTTAAATTAATCTTTGAAACACATTTGTAGAATGTCTCAAGACTCACACTCATGAGTACTGCAGGCATCAATACTATTTATTTAATGTTAAGGATTTTTTAGATTATAATTTTGTTTTTTTAAATTCTGTACATTTCCCGGCAAATTAGCATACCAGGATGCATTATGGAAAACTGCACTACAACTCTGTTAAAGGTTATAAAAGAAAGGACATCCATCCTTCAAATGTTTCATTCAAATACTGAAGTGCACAAAAAAAATCTATTTATTATCAATTTCTTGCCTTTCAGTTTTCTACAGCAAGACATTTTTAGTTAAAGAACATTACACAGGATGAAGTCATTTCCCCAGATATGCTTCTTTAAGGTGGCTGGAATGTTGTATCATGACTTCAGGCAAGTGTGGTACTAATGGTAGCCACAGTATCTTATCAAATTATTAAGTTGATGAGGTTCACCAGAAGCTAAAGCTAGTTTCATTCCATTAATCATGTAGATAATATATGCTATACAACTCAGCAATAATTACTGTCTGAAGTTTTTCATTTTAGAAATGTTATTTTCATGTTTTAAAACATCTTAATTTTGACTGAAAGTAATGGGGAATACAATTTCACCACAATACCACTGGAACAGTATTTTCCAAGTATTGTTTTGTACGGCATGCTTTCAAAGAGAACCTATTATATTTTTCTGTACACACACAGTTTTGGAAAATAATGTATTTAAAAAAATAAATAAAAACATTTTAAAATAATATGTAAGTATGTTGTATATAATTAACCCTAAACATGACATACAATATAAAATAATGCTGTCATAAATCTTTCATACTAGCATAAATTGCTTTCTAGATCTATAGTGAAATGTAAATGATAGTGTATCCCTCAAATTTCAATTTAAAAATAACTCTTATGGTACTCAACATTTAACACACTTTTATTCTCAAACCATTGACTTATTGACAATAAATTTGAGTCAGTCCTTTGTGTGATTTGGGTCATTATACCTTCTTCCACACATCAAGAATAGTGATGTCTGCCTACTTATGCTAATGGTAATCTGTTAAAAGACATCAGTATTTTTATGGAAGATTGTGCCCCACCTATCTCAAAATGGGAACGCCAGTGCAACTTAAGTAAGTCACCAGACATGATTCTGACTGCAGACTTGTAAGTTAAGCTCAACAAATCCCTCCCAAAGCATTGTATTTACCTATGTTTCCTAGACCCCCTCTCAAAACAAATGTTAATGTACTGTGTTGCCACATACATAAAAAAGCGTGAATGTCAAATAAAAATAGACTGATTTTTTTTTACACAACAACTTTATATGCAGTGAATCAACCTTTGGGCAATACACGAATGCCGTTTTCAATCTTTCTATACTCCCCTTCTTACTTACCAATATATTTATTGTAGATGGGCTTTAAAGGTTCCTAGATAGCAGAATCAGTATAAAGAAAATAAATGTCTGGAACTCCAGCACTATTATTATTGTTCCCATTCCAAATAAATAAAGGAATATTTTGAACTATGGACCATGAATGACCATAGCGAAAGAAAGGCATTTCTTGTAAATTCTAAAAACTTATAACAAAATATAATATATTCAGTATTTTTAAATCAATATCCCAATTGTTTTAAATATGCCACAGTGTTCTTCATTCTTTTATATGAATATGTTGATATACAGCTGTTTGCCCAACGATGGCCTGGTGTATTCTGCCTTGCGCCCTATGCCTGTCGGGATCGGCTTCCCCGCGACCCTCACCAGGATAAGTGGTTTCGAAAATGGATGGATGGATGGATGGATATACAGCTGGTAAAGCTTATTTCTCAATCAAGATATACATCAGTATTAGCTGAGTAGCTAACTTTCCTTTTTATAGGAAGAAATTCCTATCCATTCAATGTCTATTCTGGAGTGCATGCAGCCATGAATTAAATGGTCCTCACATATATTTTCCATCAGCTGTATTTTTCCAGGGGAATTCTCGAGTCCAGTTCACATTACGACTTCTCAAATATACATTTAACAATATAATTTCCAAATTATATAATTATTTAATGAGACTGTGATATGGTCTATGAAGCATTTGCTGATTTATTTAGTACATCTTCCATTTTAATTACTGTTTTTAATGTTCAGAAATGTATAGCTTTGTTCTATGACACAAACTAATGTAAGCATATATATATACATAGCTCTGGAAAAAATTAAGAGACCACTCCATGTTCAGAACTCAATGTTAAGTGGTCTCTTAATTTTTCCAGAGCTATACATATAATATGCCTGAACTGTAAACCACGGAAAAGTAAAAAAGAATAACATGATATGCCTTTTTCAATTTCAATCATCGAACATTAATGTAATCAGAGGGAAAGTGGAGCTGGCCAAATGCTGAGTCTTTGCTTTTCAGTTGATCTGTAGTTTTGCTGTCAGCGTATTTATGTCTAGCCTTGGGTGTGTATGAAAAGCTATTTCAACAACAAGCACAATTCTTATCATAGACACACAGAATGCAGCAATGGTATGGACACTAGGCTTCTGTGACCTATGTAAGTCCGTAAATTGGTGTTAAGGGGAGAGTACATCACATTTTGTCCTTGCTAAGAGCAAATTTAACACATATACACACATTATGCCATCAGAAGATTTAAAAGCAGTTTTACAGACCACTAAGTATAGTAAAAATATAATGTATATGCATAGACACCAACTAAGTGAATACCATGCCTCCTATGCATTTGTCAGTGCAAGGTGATCTATTGGGATTTAAATCTTTAGTGGAAAGTATTTCTATCATTATTGTATATACATATTTGTATGGAACTGTTTCACGAATGCATTTATCAAATGTAAACAAGATCCAAAAATGAAATGCACAGTAAGTGCATAATTAAACCTGATAACAAAGTAAGCCTATACACCAATAAGCATTAATTAGAATGCTTATATAATTTCCCAATGATAATGAATGGTATGCTCTAACAAACTGAAAGATTACACATCTTGGATAGGACTGGAACAAAAATCATGCATTATGCACATTACATTTTGTTAATATACATTTAACATGATTCTTTCTTGCTGTGGTATGAAGAGCATGATAATCTAACCATATGTATGTAAATGAAGATCAGATTGCTGCCAGCAATAATACCTTTATTTGGATTAACATAAATATCCAACAAACATGGCACTGGATTCTACATGAGTATTACATGAATCCAGTTATTTAAAATGTTTCTGAGCTTTTGTAAAATGCTACATTCACAATCTGAAACCAGATTTACCAGATTTTGTCAATTTGTTTCTTAAAAGATGTAAACAAATGAACAAATAAAACAAAACAAAAATAATGAAAGAGAGAAATGGAAAATTAGACTATGATGATATAATAAATCTTGATTAATATTCCCAAAATCCAAGAGCAAAGAAAAATGCACTTGTATTGTCAGTCTTGTTTTAGTCATTGGTTGAATAATTACAGTGTACAGTTCTTTGCATAGTTTGCAGTGAACAGTTTAAAGTCATTTAGATTACCATTTATATTAACATAATAATGCAGTCGTGAGAATTTGACTTTTAGAGACACTTTTCAAATCTCTTTGAGGGAGTTAATTCTTAAGAGTGACTTATGACACTGCCTAATTGTGTCCCTTTTAAATGATTTGCAGGCTAGAGTTCATAGCCTTGAGAATTCCACAAACTGCTTGTTGTACCTGGAATTAGTAAAAAAAATTGTTTGTCAGCTTTTCTGAGAATATCAGTCCTTCTGTCACAACCAGCTCTGCCTTCTCAGCAGTCGTGTTCCCACCTGGAAACTGTCTGAATACACCCCATTGCTCAGCAACACATCAACAGCTCCCCTGCATTCTGATTAGAGTTTTTGATGGCATGCAACAATAGGAATGTTTCTCCCCATGCTGAGGGGATTTAATCCACTGAAAGGTAAAACTAGGAAGAGCACAGTCAAATTCAAGAATCTTAAGTCTTAAATGAAAAAAATAAATAGATCATACATTATGTGGCAAAATTGTTTTACAAAAATACTACTACATCAAAAAGCACATTCCATTTAGTGATTTAGCAAATTGATTATATTTGTATAAGTGTGCAAAAAAAAAAGAGTGGAAAGAAACCTGTAGTCATATGTTATAACAGGAGATGAACTCCTTTTAAGATTACATTTGTGAGATGATTTATAACAACATAGACCATACATACAAGTATTTACTTTTGAGTCAAATAATCTTGGATTGTTTTATTATTTATTTATTTTAATGAAGTTGTTATTCACTGGCATGGAGTACAAATGGAAAGGATACATTAAAATGCCTGTATTATATAACAACTGTCATTATTTGTTTATATTATAATGATCTCATAGAATACAAAGTAATCAATTCACAATTCAAAAAGGTTTAAAGTGCATTGTTTTAATTGACAAAGCATATACAGTTGGGTTACAAATCAAAGGAAAAACCTGAATGAATGATTATAGGAACATAATGAATGCAGATGCCTCCAAACAGGTGTACTGCATGATACAATTAAGCAATTTAAAATCATATCCTGCTCTGTGGCATGTATAACAATACTGAGAAGGCCCAGTTAACCTCAATTTTGGATCAAGATGGCAAGAGGAAAGGATCTAACTGACTTTGAAAGAGGGGTCATTATTGGGGCACGAATGGCAGGAGCTTCAGTCACAAAGACTGCTCAACTGACTAGTGTTTCAGTAGGAACAGTGACTAAAGTTACATCTGCATTTAAATCTATGGGAAAGACATCAGTAAATAGGGTTGGAAATTGTGGTCGAAAGCACACATTCGATGACCGTGATGCTCGTGCATTACTGCGATATGTAAGGAAAAACAGAAGAGCAACTCCCAACTTTCCCAGGTGACTGAGAATGTCAATGCAGGACGTGAGGACTACACATAGTAGGGTTGCAGTACATAAACCCCTCATTACAAAGACAAATGCACATTTTAGTGGTGCGCAAAACATAGGCACTGGTTTACAGAGATGTGGAAAAAAGTGATATGGTAAGATGAGTCATCCTTCACCGTATTCTTGACAAGTGGGCAAGTGCATGTGTGGCAACACCAAGAGAACTGTACAGGCCTGACTGCTTGACCTGATGGGAGTGGTCCCTTCCAGGATGACAATGCCCACATCCACAGGGCACAAGGGCTCACTGAATGGTTTGAGTATGAAAATGATGTGAATCATATGCTATGGCGTATAATCTATGCCAAGGCACATTGAAGCTATTCTGGTGGCTCGTGGTAGCTCAGCACCTTACTGAGACACTATATGTTGGTTTTTCCTTAAATTTGTCACCTGACTGTATATAGCCAAAGCATATATATACAGTGAGGGAAAAAGTATTTGATCCCCTGCTGATTTTGTACGTTTGCCCACTGACAAAGAAATGATCAGTCTATAATTTTAATGGTAGGTGTATTTTAACAGTGAGAGACAGAATAACAACAAAAAAATCCAGAAAAATGCATTTCAAAAAAGTTATAAATTGATTTGCATGTTAATGAGGGAAATAAGTATTTGATCCCCTATCAATCAGCAAGATTTCTGGATCCCAGGTGTCTTTTATACAGGTAACGAGCTGAGAATAGGAGCACTCTCTTAAAGGGAGTGCTCCTAATCTCAGCTCGTTAACTGTATAAAAGACACCTGTCCACAGAAGCAATCAATCAATCAGATTCCAAACTCTCCACCATGGCCAAGACCAAAGAGCTGTCCAAGGATGTCAGGGACAAGACTGTAGACCTACACAAGGCTGGAATGGGCTACAAGACCATCGCCAAGCAGCTTGGTGAGAAGGTGACAACAGTTGGTGTGATTATTCGCAAATGGAAGAAACACAAAATAACTGTCAGTCTCCCTCGGTCTGGGGCTCCATGCAAGATCTCACCTTGTGGAGTTTCAATGATCATGAGAACGGTGAGGAATCAGCCCAGAACTACACAGGAGGATCTTGTTAATGATCTCAAGGCAGCTGGGACCATAGTCACCAAGAAAACAATTGGTAACACACTATGCCGTGAAGGACTGAAATCCTGCAGCGCCCACAAGGTCCCCCTGTTCAAGAAAGCACATGTACAGGCCCATCTGAAGTTTGCCAATGAACATCTGAATGATTCAGAGGAGAACTGGGTGAAAGTGTTGTGGTCAGATGAGACCAAAATCGAGCTCTTTGGCATCAACTCAACTCGCCATGTTTGGAGGAGGAGGAATGCTGCCTATGACCCCAAGAACACCATCCCCACCGTCAAACATGGAGGTGGAAACATTATGCTTTGGGGGTGTTTTTCTGCTAAGGGGACAGGATAACTGCACCGCATCAAAGGGACGATGGACGGGGCCATGTACCATCAAATTTTGGGTGAGAACCTCCTTCCCTCAGCCAGGGCATTGAAAATGGGTCGTGGATGGGTATTCCAGCATGACAATGACCCAAAACACACAGCCAAAGCAACAAAGGAGTGGCTCAAGAAGAAGCACATTAAGGTCCTGGAGTGGCCTAGCCAGTCTCCAGGCCTTAATCCCATAGAAAATCTGTGGAGGGAGCTGAAGGTTCGAGTTGCCAAACGTCAGCCTCGAAACCTTAATGACTTGAAGAGGATCTGCAAAGAGGAGTGGGACAAAATCCCTCCTGAGATGTGTGCTAACCTGGTGGCCAACTACAAGAAACGTCTGACCTCTGTGATTGCCAACAAGGGTTTTGCCACCAAGTACTAAGTCGAAGGGGTCAAATACTTATTTCCCTCATTAACATGCACATCAATTTATAACTTTTTTGAAATGCGTTTTTCTGGATTTTTTTTGTTGTTATTCTGTCTCTCACTGTTAAAATACACCTACCATTAAAATTATAGACTGATCATTTCTTTGTCAGTGGGCAAACATACAAAATCAGCAGGGGATCAAAACTTTTTTCCCATTATATATATACACTCACCTAAAGGATTATTAGGAACACCTGTTCAATTTCTCATTAATGCAATGATCTAACCAACCAATCACATGGCAGTTGCTTCAATGCATTTAGGGGTGTGGTCCTGGTCAAGACAATCTCCTGAACTCCAAACTGAATGTCTGAATGGGAAAGAAAGGTGATTTAAGCAATTTTGAGCGTGGCATGGTTGTTGGTGCCAGACGGGCCGGTCTGAGTATTTCACAATCTGCTCATTTACTGGGATTTTCACGCACAACCATTTCTAGGGTTTACAAAGAATGGTGTGAAAAGGGAAAAACATCCAGTATGCGGCAGTCCTGTGGGAGAAAATGCCTTGTTGATGCTAGAGGTCAGAGGAGAATGGGCCGACTGATTCAAGCTGATAGAAGAGCAACTTTGACTGAAATAACCACTCGTTACAACCGAGGTATGCAGCAAAGCATTTGTGAAGCCACAACACGTACAACCTTGAAGTGGATGGGCTACTACAGCAGAAGACCCCACCGGGTACCACTCATCTCCACTACAAATAGGAAAAAGAGGCTACAATTTGCACAAGCTCACCAAAATTGGACAGTTGAAGACTGGAAAAATGTTGCCTGGTCTGATGAGTCTCGATTTCTGTTGAGACATTCAGATGGTAGAGTCAGAATTTGGCGTAAACAGAATGAGAACATGGATCCATCATGCCTTGTTACCACTGTGCAGGCTGGTGGTGGTGGTGTAATGGTGTGGGGGATGTTTTCTTGGCACACTTTAGGCCCCTTAGTGCCAATTGGGCATGGTTTAAATGCCACGGCCTACCTGAGCATTGTTTCTGACCATGTCCATCCCTTTATGACCACCATGTACCCATCCTCTGATGGCTACTTCCAGCAGGATAATGCACCATGTCACAAAGGTCGAATCATTTCAAATTGGTTTCTTGAACATGACAATGAGTTCACTGTACTAAACTGGCCCCCACAGTCACCAGATCTCAACCCAATAGAGCATCTTTGGGATGTGGTGGAACGGGAGCTTCATGCCCTGGATGTGCATCCCACAAATCTCCATCAACTGCAAGATGCTATCCTATCAATATGGGCCAACATTTCTAAAGAATGCTTTCAGCACCTTGTTGAATCAATGCCACGTAGAATTAAGGCAGTTCTGAAGGCGAAAGGGGGTCAAACACAGTATTAGTATGGTGTTCCTAATAATCCTTTAGGTGAGTGTATATATATATATATGAGAGAGAGAATGAGATTAGTAGTATTGGAAATATACTGAAAGCTGTGATAGATTGAGTTGTGTTAGTATACCTTTGGCTTGTTACACAACAGCAAATGGAAATGGAAAAGATCCAAACACTCTGCAATCCTTTCCTTGTGCTCCCTCTTCAGTCCCTTCTTCGTTTCACTCCCATCTTCTAAATACTCCTACTTTACATCCATCTTCCAGTCTTCTACTAACCCACCCCCGCCCCTCCACCATCTCTGATGGCTTTGCCCCCCTCCCTTAAATCATTGAAGTACAGAAACTCTTTAACACCTCTCCTTTCCCACCACCCCTTTCAGGTTGCTGCTCCTGATCTTCTGCATCCCTCCTTTCTCTCTGGATACTTCCACTTAGCCTTCAAACAAGGCCATACTATCATCTACTCAAAACCCCACCCTAGACCTCACTTCTGTCCAGAACTCCCTACTCCCCTTCCACTCTAAAACCCTTGAATGGGCAGTACACAACCAGCTCTCTACTTTGTTGTCTAACCACTCTCTGCTTGACCCTCTACAATCTAATTTCCACTCTGCTGTCTCAACTGAAAGTGCTCTCCTGTTTGTCACTAGCCCATTTATCTCTGCATGTGCTGCCTCTCTCCTCTATCTTTCTGCTTCCTTTTACACTGTCAATTTTTCTACCCTACTTCACTGACCTCAGAAACTCTGGCTGGTTTTCCTTGTATCTCTCCAATGAATTTCATATTCATTTTTCAACTTTCAAATTTAAAATTATTTTATCTATCTCACTACTTGAAGTGAGACCTGATAAACTGCTAATTTCAGAAAGTGGTAGGCTATGGCTTTGCATTGTACGTTCTATTTTAGGCTGAAATGCATACTGTATAGGAGCATTTTTGGCCCTTCTAACATTATTAATCTCATGTTCATTGTAATCTGAATTGTTACTTAATATTTGATTGCTTTCCTTACTGATATTACTTTCCTTCATGTTCTTATGATTAGTTACTATACAATACTATATATACACTCACCTAATGGATTATTAGGAACACCATACTAATACTGTGTTTGACCCCCTTTCACCTTCAGAACTGCCTTAATTCTACGTGGCATTGATTCAACAAGGTGCTGAAAGCATTCTTTAGAAATGTTGGCCCATATTGATAGGATAGCATCTTGCAGTTGATGGAGATTTGTGGGATGCACATCCAGGGCATGAAGCTCCCGTTCCACCACATCCCAAAGATGCTCTATTGGGTTGAGATCTGGTGACTGTGGGGGCCAGTTTAGTACAGTGAACTCATTGTCATGTTCAAGAAACCAATTTGAAATGATTCGACCTTTGTGACATGGTGCATTATCCTGCTGGAAGTAGCCATCAGAGGATGGGTACATGGTGGTCATAAAGGGATGGACATGGTCAGAAACAATGCTCAGGTAGGCCGTGGCATTTAAACCATGCCCAATTGGCACTAAGGGGCCTAAAGTGTGCCAAGAAAACATCCCCCACACCATTACACCACCACCACTAGCCTGCACAGTGGTAACAAGGCATGATGGATCCATGTTCTCATTCTGTTTACGCCAAATTCTGACTCTACCATCTGAATGTCTCAACAGAAATCGAGACTCATCAGACCAGGCAACATTTTTCCAGTCTTCAACTGTCCAATTTTGGTGAGCTTGTGCAAATTGTAGCCTCTTTTTCCTATTTGTAGTGGAGATGAGTGGTACCCGGTGGGGTCTTCTGCTGTTGTAGCCCATCCGCCTCAAGGTTGTACGTGTTGTGGCTTCACAAATGCTTTGCTGCATACCTCGGTTGTAACGAGTGGTTATTTCAGTCAAAGTTGCTCTTCTATCAGCTTGAATCAGTCGGCCCATTCTCCTCTGACCTCTAGCATCAACAAGGCATTTTCGCCCACAGGACTGCCGCATACTGGATGTTTTTCCCTTTTCACACCATTCTTTGTAAACCCTAGAAATGGTTGTGTGTGAAAATCCCAGTAACTGAGCAGATTGTGAAATACTCAGACCGGCCCGTCTGGCACCAACAACCATGCCACGCTCAAAATTGCTTAAATCACCTTTCTTTCCCATTCAGACATTCAGTTTGGAGTTCAGGAGATTGTCTTGACCAGGACCACACCCCTAAATGCATTGAAGCAACTGCCATGTGATTGGTTGGTTAGATAATCGCATTAATGAGAAATTGAACAGGTGTTCCAAATAATCCTTTAGGTGAGTGTATACATAGTGGCATATTATAGCATATTCTCTAATAATGATAGACAAGTATATTTTGCATTTCCACAATAAGACCCATCTTAAATGAAAAAAACAAATATTTCCTTAATAAATAATAAAATGTATGTTTTTTACGTTAACATACAACTTATGAAAACCTTCATCAATAAAAAGCTTTTCTTTCTTCCCCTGATATTAATTGATTTAATATATCTGTGTGTTTATGTGAGACACCACAAGATCAAGTATTTTATTTTTGGTTATCTGGTTATCACCTTCTAATGTTCAACAACTGCACACGGAGTATATTTTGCTGAGCCTGTTGAATTTTCTAAAATATCAGAAATACAAGTATTTCCTCGTCATGAGGTTTTGGTCAACCCTGAATTTCACAACACTGGGGAATAAGTCTTGTTATACAGTGCATCTGGAAAGTATTCACAGCGCTTCACTTTTTCCACATTTTGTTATGTTACAACCTTATTCCAAAATGGATTAAATTAATTATTTTCCTCAAAATTCTACAAACAATACCCCATAATGACAACGTGAAAGAAGTTTGTTTGAAATCTTTGCAAATGTATTAAAAATAAAAAACAAAAAAAGCACATGTACATAAGTATTCACAGCCTTTGCCATTGAGCTCAGGTGCATCCTGTTTCCACTGATCATCCTTGAGATGTTTCTACAATTTGATTGGAGTCCACCTGTTGTAAATTCAGTTGATTGGACATGATTTGGAAGTTTGGAACCACCAGGACTCTTCCTAGAGCTGCTCGGCCAAACTGAGCGATAGGGGGAGAAGGGCCTTAGTCAGGGAGGTGACCAAGAACCCGATGCTCACTCTGACAGAGCTCCAGCGTGTCTCTGTGGAGAGAGGAGAACCTTCCAGAAGAACAACCATCTCTGCAGCACTCCACCAATCAGGCCTATATGGTAGAGTGGCCAGACAGAAGCCATTCCTCAGTAAAAGCACATGACAGCCCGCCTGGAGTTTGCCAAAAGGCACCTGAAGGACTCTCAGACCATGAGAAACAAAATTCTCTGGTCTGATGAAACAAAGATTGAACTCATGTCTGGAGGAAACCAGGCACCGCTCATCACCTGGCCAATACCATCCCTACAGTGAAGCATGGTGGTGGCAGCATCATGCTGTGGGGATGTTTTTCAGCGGCAGAAACTGGGAGACTAGTCTGGATTGAGGGAAAGATGAATGCAGCAATGTACAGAGACATCCTTGATGAAAACCTGCTCCAGAGCACTCTGGACCTCAGACTGGGGCGAAGGTTTATCTTCCAACAGGACAATGACCCTAAGCACACAGCCAAGATAACAAAGGAGTGGCTACAGGACAACTCTGTGAATGTCTTTGAGTGGCCCAGCCAGAGCCCAGACTTGAACCCGATTGAACATCTCTGGAGAGATCTGAAAATGGCTGTGCTCCGATGCTCCCCATCCAACCTCATGGAGCTTGAGTGGTCCTGCAAAGAAGAATGGGAGAAACTGCCCAAAAATAGGTGTGCCAAGCTTGTAGCATCATAGTCAAAAAGACTTGAGGCTGTAATTGGTGCCAAAGTTGTTTCAACAAAGTATTGAGCAAAGGCTGTGAATACTTATGTACATGTGATTGTTTTATTTTTAATAAATTTGCTATTTCTTCAATCCAAGACTTCTGTCAAGGCCATGGAATCTTTAAATTATCTATGAACATTTATATACCAATAACTGAATCTGCTGTGCATTTCCAACACTCAAGGTTATCTTTATTCTTCTTAGCACATGGGCAGTTCAAAGCATAATTTGTTTTAGTATGCTTTTACCTTCAAATTACAGCATTAATTTTACTATTTGTCTGCTTTATCCCATTTCAGAATGAATCTCATTTAATCAAATTTAAAGTTACAAATATTAACATTATAATAACAGCAAATGTTTACTGATGATTTAAAGAATTAATACTTACAATTATTCACAGGACAGTGTTTATCATTCAGTATAGATACAATATTTTGTATCAATTATACATATATATAATAATGTATATTAATCTATAGCATATATTAATTCATTATAACTTGATCAAGTGTGAATGCAAGTATTTTGATGTGAGAAAATAACCCTGAAGCTGCTGAGAAGTGTGTGTTCATTCACTTGGGACTATTAAAAAATATAACTGAAAAAAGTCTGATGTTAAAAAGTGATGACATTTTTCACCTGAAGCGTCTTACTTAAAGCTGTATGTGTGCATGTATGGTTTCTCCCAGGAAAATAAGGCAAGATCTGAATCCTGCATTGAAATCAGCGCTTAAGGGGGCAGTTTCCCATTACTACTCTTCACTTCTGGTGAAGAAGACCAGGGGCACTTGACTTCTGGGTTGTCTTTTAGAGGAGGGAAGTAACCCGTAAAAAAAAAAAGTAAAGAAATCTGTTAAGGTCCTTCTCTTATATAAGGTTCTGTGTGACTTTCCACAGAAATGCTACTGTATGACTCCTACCATGAGTGTAACATCAATTCAGACTATTTCAAACACATGCCCAATGTCATTTTGTCATAGAAAATGCATATGAATGTTTATACGACCAGAATCATCTGTTAATATATAAACATCAGCATGAATGATCTTTTCTCAGTTCTTTGAGATTACCTTTTTTAATTGAATGCAATGTGTCTGGTATATGTGGAATGACTCATAATTATTTATCGCTTTATCAGCCAATATGGAATCTACAAGTGTTAAACAACTCAATTCACTCACTACAATCCCTGTACCTGCATGGGACACTTCAAGGCAACCTAAACACATCCTCCAGAACGTTTGTGTAATTCCACATCTATGTAATAACCAACATGGATTGTACAAGAAATGTCCTTAATCAAATGTGTTGAAAACAAAACATTTCTTCCAACCATGTACTTCATATCTAACTTTTTATTGTATTAACTAACCAACTAATGAATTCAATTCCCATTCATAAACCTATATATCAGTCTTAGCCTACTGGAAAATCAATTATGTTAATGTTAATTTTGTAAACAACATGAATGTATCATTAAATGTTTTGCAAGACTGTCAAATTTGTTACTACCAAACCACCTAGGCCGACTAGTGTGCACACTTTATTCTGTTTCACCAAAGTATAATGACATTTCAGTCGCACACATTTTTATCTGTGCACTTTTGGAATAAGCACAATCATGTGTCATTTGTCATGAATCATGGTGAGATTTAAACTTGCATGTAAATAGCTCCATTGAATACGTGTGAATAAGTTGAATAAATTAATAGTATTATGATTACAATATATTAAAATTAAACAAACTAATATATGTTTTTTCCAAGCTATATTTGCACTATTAAAATATCTAATTATAAACCTTCCCTTAAAACCTTCCACCTGCAATAAACAGTGGTATAAATCCTTGATGAATTTACTCATTACATACAATCACTTTAGGCCCATTCTAATACTATATTTGTTTGAGATTGGACATATATAATAAAACCCTCAAGATTATATAATAAGACACCTGTAATATATGTGTTAATTTTTCAACCAATACCTGAGTCTGCCTTGTGATGGAGAGTTAGTATTGTCAAAAAACTATGTGCATCACTAGTGTTTTGTCCCTTGTGTTGACACCTTGTTGTTTTTCTTCTAATTTTTTTTTTCTGTTATATCAAAAACAATACACATGGTGTGTGAGTCATACTAGTTCCCAGACAGTCTATCACATAATTATTTATGTCTTTATCTTGGAGTCACAGTGAAAAGTTTGCATAAGAATGTGTGCTAAGCATTATAATCTGATTAATGCAAGACTAATGCACAATTTGTATTTGAAACTTTCTTCAGCAGTTCCTGTTTAACACATTAACCCATACAACTAAAGTCCAGTGACTGACCTCTCGTTACTTCATATCCAACACCCTTCTTGCATGAGGAGGAAGATGTAGCCAGGTCTGCTAAATTAGGACAAATCTAAATCATTAGGGATAAGTAATAAACTCTTTAAAAGTCATTAGAAGTGTATTTTACAGTTTTTGGGACTCAAACTGACAGATAAGTTTTATTTAATTATAAAATAAGAGCAACCTTGGATTATAACTTTTCTTATATTACAGATTCACCAGCTGTGATTCATCCATTTATTTTAGCCTGAAAACTGCACAGCAGAGATAGATCACTCTGAGGGCTGATGGACAGGTGGGTCATTTTGATATACATAAAACCAAACGCTTTTAAGAATGCTGCAGAATCAAAAAAGTCAGCTCCCGCAGTGTTAATAATTTGATATAGAACATTAAACCAAAAACATGAGCCATGAAAATGGCATATTCCGGACATGAGGCTGTTACCTTTGGTATTGTTAAGGATTTTTAAAGAATTCGAAATTACAAAGTAGTTTGATGGAAAAAGTGATGAGAAAATCAATGCATCACATTGAATGAAGACCCACAGATGACATTTAAACATACTTTCACTGATCTTAGGTTTGTAGTGAGAAGTGAGGAACTTAAATGTAACATTCCTTTTGCCATATATACATGAAATATGAAGAATTCCAATGCATGTAAAGAAAACATTCTGAATACATATTCCAACTTCTTATATTCTGAATATGTGTGCAATCTAAATTTACTAAATTAGTTTGTTCATTTATGTGTGGATGATGTAGCATTCAAGATTAGTAAATCCATTTGGGGGATGAAAACTTAATGTATAACACAATACATATAATCCACAGAAAACTAAAATAATAATAAAAAATAAATAAACAATATGCATTAATGGATTCTATTTTTATCACAAATATATTTATTTGTACCTATTGACAATTGTCCATGGATGATATGAGTATATTACATTTGCAAAAAATCTCTCACAGAATTATTTGTATTTTTCACTTTTTAGTAAAAAACTAACAAAACATACATAAGCAATCAGCAAAGAAAGGGGATAATGATTACTGGGATCCACTGGGATTTCAAAAGCCCAGATTATCTAAATTTGTATTTTGGGCAACATTACAACAGTATAAAAATTACATATATCTAAACTTCCAGTCAGGTGGAACTAGAAGCAGCTGTTGGTTGATCATTAAATGGTTAGTCCTTCATATGTAATCTGATTTGATCTAGTGAAATGTTATATAACCATGACTCATTAAAAACATATTTTCTACTGGTACCTAATGCTATGCTATGATGAAGATTTAAAATGTTAAAAAAAAAAATCTGTAATAATGAATTTGATTTGGATCTAGCAATACTGATGTATGTTAGATAAGACCATATGTATAGTTTTGTTTTTTCTTTAACTTAAAGGCAACATTAGGTTTAAAAAAAAACGAATCTCTTCAGGAAAACAAACAAACAAAAAAGAGCTTAAGCATATAGTCTGAAATAAAGATTACTATAAAGATTATTTCCAATAAGGTTATATCCTTCTTACTATCCAAGAAGTGCATTTCATGTAAAGCAAATCCTTAGTTTTTGTGAGCATCAATCCTCTGTTGAACCTAAACATTTGCAATATGTTCAATTTGTTTACTGCTATAGTGAGGTTAGAGACCAATAAACTTAAGTGATTTTTTAAGGTGTTTTGTTTTGAATATGTGCACCCAGAAGACCAGACAAATTTACGTAATGTAGAACATTAAGTGTAGTTCACTACTAGGGCATATAAATTGACTTATTCTTGGATTTAATATAATTTAATTTTGTGTCTGTGTGATTTAGGTTAAAATGGCACTGGGCTACAGAAGATATTCCCCTTACAGATTACATTCTGAATCCACACCACCTTTTTACCAGTACCTTTTTACTGCAGACTTCCTGATGACGCTGATAATTTGTGATATATCAATTGATTACTGGTGCAAATTAATAACCAATGGCTCTAAAATCAATATATGTGTGCATTACAATAAATGTAAAATTTTATGGAACTCATATTCAGATGCCTTTGGTTAATTTGTTGTTCTTTGTTTTTGTAAGAGAAGAGGGAGACTTCAAGCCAGACTTTTACACCTGTATGAAATGCTTGTAGTCAGCAAAACAATATCTTATATTACACCATGTAACAATTTTTTATTTTATTTTTTTGTTTCCTGTGTAGTAAGTGTTATTTCCTAATTGCTTATGCCTCAAAAGTATAGGCTATTATTTCCCACAAACTTTGCTTTGACCAGGACACTGATATTTTGAAATGTACCTACATTCCAGATAGATTCAGTGCTGAGTAAACTTGGAGTAACTTCTAGAACTTTCTAGAACTTTCCAGTAATATAAATAGTAGTATAAATACAGGGGCCTTAAGCCCACCAGTTCAGTTTAGTAACAGCTGCCTAAGTGGATACACATTCTTTTTCTGAGATGGCATCCGGCAGACACATTTTGCTATGTCTGCGGCCAATTTATCAAGACAAGAGCGAAAAAGTACTCTGTGGAAGCATCTGCTGAGATGTGTGAGGCCTACAAGGCATATTTCGGCATGCCTGTCAGGGATCATGACAAATCCTGGGCACCTCATTTCACCTGCATGCACTGCAAAAAAACCTCTGGAAGGTAAGATGGACAATTGTTGCTCGGAATTTTATGTTATTAAATTTGTTAACGTTTTTAAATTTGTAAAAGTAAAAAAAAATATCATATATGTAAAATGTTGCCAGAATCTCTTACACATTAGTCATGGGTGAAATAAATGTATTTTTGTAGGATGGTACAGAGGGGAAAAGAGAGCCATGGCAATTTGGCGGGAACCCACTGACCACTCAAGCAAGCAGGACCTTCCTTCATCCATCTCCCGGGGCCACACTGCCATGAGCTCCCCGTACCCACTCCTCTCTTTAGAAGAGAGCAGCAAGTCAGAGAGCGAGGAAGATGTTGTAGATCCAGATGACAATTTCAGAGGTAGAGCTGAGGAGAGAAACCCATACTACCCCAACCAAAAAGACCTCAACGACTTGATTAGAGATCTTGGTCTTACCAAGTCCAATGCTGAGCTTTTGACGTCTAGGCTCAAGCAGTGGAACTTGTTGGATGAAAGTGTGCAAGTCGCAGATCAGAGGAAGCATCACCAACCTTTTTCCAGCTTTTTCACCCGTCAAGATGGGCTCTGCTTCTGCCACAATGTGACCAGTCTGTTCGAGGCAATCGGAATCGCCTGTAACCAGAATGAGTGGCACCTCTTCATTGACAGCTCATCCAGGAGCCTCAAAGCCGTGCTGTTCCATAATGGTAACAAGTACCCGTCTCTTCCCCTGGCTCACTCGCTGCACCTCAAAGAGGATTACAAGAGCATCAAGACCTTGCTGGATGCCGTGAAGTATGACAAGTACGGCTGGGAGGTCATAGGAGACTTAAAAATGGTGGCATTCCTGATGTGTCTCCAAGGCGGTTTTACCAAGTTTCCCTGCTATCTTTGCCTTTGGGACAGCAAGGACACCAAGGCGCACTACCACAGGCGGGACTGGCCACAGCGGACCGAGTTCTCCGTGGAGAGGAACAACGTCAAGTGGGAGCCACTGGTGGATGGTGGATAGTGGATGATGACACCACTGCACATCAAATTGGGCCTTATGAAACAATTTGTCAGAGCTCTAGATAAGGAGTCAGCCTTCAAGAACCTTCAAGACTTCTTCCCTAAGCTGTGTGAGCAAAGCTGGTGTCTTTGTCGGACCACAGATAAAGAAGATCCTGAAGTGCAGTGAATTCCCAAAGAAGCTCACTAGTAAGGAGAAAGCAGCTTGGAACAGCTTTGTCGCAGTGGTTCAGGGCTTCCTGGGCAATCACAAGGTCGAAAACTATGTGGAGCTGGTTGAGACTCTGGTGAAGAACTATGGATTCGTGAAAGTGATTTACAGTATAATTGTAAATCTCGAAAAACTACCCTCTTCTAAATCTTTTGTAGTCATTTATGCATTACCTTAGTATAAATACTTGTTAATTTGGATTCAAATGTTGTTTTGTTCTGACTTTATGTGAACGAAAAGACACAAATTCAACCCTTTTTTCTTATTTGAAATAGGTACATTTAAAAATATAATTGTCCTGGTCACAAAAGCAAAGTTTGTGGGGAATAATAGCCATTTTCTATACTTTTGAGGCATAAGCAATTAGGAAATAAAACGTACTACCCAGGAACACAAATTGTGTTACATAGTGTTATCTATGAAACGTACATGTGGTTTCATATTTATTAAACACTATTCCAAACAGTATCTGAAACCTTTACACCCTAGCTAACATTGTGTTTGTCTTCAGGTTTGAATTAATGTCTCAAATGCTTTTTATCATTTAACAAAATGTTGCAGGCAAAATGTTATCATAATAAAATTGCAGCATGGCATTTAGTTACAATGTTTTGGAAGAGGCCCCTATGATTCCCTAAGTAGATGCCTTGTGGATGCATTTTGCAGAAGAAGATGAGTCAACTGTATATGCAAAAGAACTCACAACACCCCATAAGGTAAACAAAACAAATGTACCCTTCTACCTGAGAACCACAAAGAATAAAAAGGATACAGGATTATTCCATACGTATGTAAATATTGCCTTCCCCTTCCACCGTATTAATTTAAAGATTGCATGTGGGGTTGGCTGAATCATGCTGACATGGATGTTCTCAATATATAGAATTACACTGCAGTAGCATAGAATTGTAAAATGTAAAGAAAAAAATAAACAAACACAATGAAAATTTTACAATACTTACAACCATACCGTTTAGCGACACCCAGCAATCTGGAGGGAAATCCTGGAGTAGTGGCACCAGAAACTGGAGACACCCATCCCAGTGGCAGAGAAGAAGCATCATTCCAATGAGATTAAATATTCTTACCACAGCACTTGCCAGATCATACGTCATATGAAAGATCTAGAAATAATACAGACAAAAGAAGTCAATGTCTCTCCAAACTAACACAAACATAATACTGATATCTGTATCAATACCAATATCCTTCATAATTGAAACAGAAAGCAAACGACAGGTTGCAGAATATATAAACTCAACAAGTAATGGTAAAAACCTCCCTCTGTCAGTAATGAATTTTACCAGAGGTCATGTGCTATTCATAGGTTAGTTTTGGTGAATGATCCCATGACCACCAGTGCATATTGTGATATTGTAGACAATGCACTGCTGGCATTAATGGGATTTTATCAAAGCACCATTTCACAAAACTGGAAGTGTGCCCAGTCATAATTCTGAACTGAATCCCATAGCATATCTTTTTGATGAATTGTTGCCATGAATCAGGAATACACAGTAAACCGCCTTCGTTTGTTTCACCACAAACCATGGAATGACACAGTCAACACCAAGGATGATATCTGCACCTTATTAAGTATGTTGCAGAAAGCTGTCTTTGATATTGTGTCTGTTGTCCCAATACATATTTCTTTTTGTTATAACATACAGTATAAACTGTATATACTTAAGTAAAACTAATTTAATTTAACAGTGTTGAAGGTTTTGTATGTTTCTGTTTGTTTCTTAGTTTGATTAAATACATTTTCTCAGCCTGATAAAATAAATACATACATTAAACATATAATGGACATTGATAGAGAGATTGGATTGTATGTTTTCTATTTTAAGCTGTATTCCAATTTTCTTCAACATGGTTTAAATCAGGAGATTGCTTTCAGACTGAGATTATAGAGATAAATATATATTAGTTCTTTACTAATAATAATTGGGTTTTGAGCCAACATTGAATATTGCAAAGCAGAGTTGTGGGTTAATATACATGATCAGAAGAATAAACCCAATATTAGGGTTTTAGAAGGGCTCGATATAATTTTAAATTGTGGTTTCATAAACCTTAATTTAACACAGGTCTGGTTCTGGCTCCACTTCAATCAAAGTAATGTTGTGCTAAAAGTGATACACTTCAATGGGTAAGGCAGCAGTTTTACATAGACAAGTCCGTTAGCCATGTTTGTTGTTTGTTGCATATTTTTAGGGACTGCGTTGATAAGTATTCTTTGTCGTTGTCAAGAACAGCAATCGCACACTCAACAAGCATGATTCAAAATGTTTCAGACATAAGTTCCCCTCTTCTATACCTTACAAGACTTACCATTTGACACATCTGCAACTTGCATTTATATGCAGCCACTGGTTTTGGTGTGTGTTTGTCACACAATTCATAAAAACTGTAAATGTAAGAGAATGAGGTTTCCCAATTTTCAGATGAACCAAAAACTTGGTTCAGATTGATATCCACATTCACATCTTAATATAATGCCATAGCTGTGCAAACCAGTTGCAGCATACTCCTAATTAGACAAATGGATGGATTTGCTTTTTAATCCTACAAGTCCAAGAGATATGGATAACCCATTAGAATTAAGACAAAGAACTGATGTTTAAGCAGCATGAAATATTTCATGAATATTGTATAACTGCCCTCAAAGCTTTTATGTTTGAGGATTCAAATCCTGGCTGGTGTGACAAGGAGGGATGCCAAATTGAATACAAAATACATGATGCAGGAGTTGCCAAGGTAAAGGGGGACTGATTTTACTGATTCACAGGGAAACTGCTATGTGGACACCATGGGATTAATTAAGGCATATTATATTCTCAATCATGAAAACAGTCAACAGTGTAGAACTAGATTAACTACGATTAAGATGTATTTCTTCCCCTTAATATAAATACTCAAATAGCCCATGGAAATAGAAAATACATCCAAAAGGCCTCATGGTAACTTATTATTATGATTAAGAGAGGAATATATACAAATATCAGTCCTTTACGGGTGTCAGTGCTGAAAATAAGTGTCAGTAACATGAGTAGGCCTGTGCTGTAAGGTTAAAGTATTCTAGTAGACCATATGTATGAATCATCCCAAACTGTAATTCAGAATGTGGAAAATTATACAAGGATACAATATTCATGAAAATGTCCATGAAAAATGATCTGATAACCAATATTTGCTTTAATTAAGTGACTCTCAAGAACACATATGTTTTCTCCAATATGCACTTAACAGCTGTAGGAATCAGATAAATATAAGTGATGTGGAAATGTTTGTGTTTCAATTATATATATATTAGATCAGATACACCTAAGAAGTCTGAAGAATGTTTTGCAAGACGTCAAAGACAAACACAGTTCTTCTGTCATGATGGGACCATTATTTTCATCATAAAAAAAACATAGGTTCCCCAAAGTTTTATGTTGCTTTCAAATGTGCATTTTTAAGAATTCCCTTTAGAAAGCGTACCTTAGTTTTCTGGAATAATTCCTTTTTCAAGAACTTAAAAAAATAATGACTTGAGATGCAAATTCATGTATGTCTTTCAACCTGTTAAGTAATAAATATTTATTTGTCTGATCCAGCTTTACTAAAGTATTACCATGCAGTTGCAAATAAAGTAACACTCGAAGCAGGCAGTGTAATGTTTAAAAACATTGAAAAACACAACTACCTAATAATTACACAACATTTTAAAACAATACAATTAATGTTAATAAAACACTTTTTCACAGATTTCTATAGGACACCTAATACTTACCAACGTCTTTCCGGCAAAAAAATAGAAAATAAAGGAAATAATAATAATAATGTAATTTAAAAACTGAAATGTTTAAGTCAATGCTAATGTACTACATCTAAGACAAATCTTAGTGACACCTTTATCAATAATGACTTTGTTTGACTAGATATTTAATGATTTAATGAATGCATGCTTTTCTTACTTCATGGCCAAGCATGTGAGAGAAAGTATATGATTTGGCATGTGCTGAAAATGTGTGTAATGTGATAGGTATAATATGCATAAAAAATACCCAGTGTGGTAATTTCTTCAAAGCCATCAGTGTTTGTTAATACAAATGTAGTGAGATTTAGTCACACCTGAAAAGGAGATGTTAGTTTCAAAAGAGATACTATAGAAACATATAACAGTAAAATCACAATTCCCAATTGTTTTTACGTATACATACATATTATGAAAAACAGTGAAACAGGTAGAATGTATTAATGAAAAAGTAAAATTACTTTGTTATTACTATTATTCTTAGTAGTAGCAGTATCAGTAGCAGTAGTAGTAGAAATAATGGTGATGGTAATAGTACTAGTTGTAGCAGTTGTGGTAATAGCAGAACTAAGAAAGTTTCACTCCGCCATTCAAACTAATATCTATAAGCATGCATCAACCTGTAGATAAAAACAACAACTTTATCTTCTATCTACTGAATATAATTAAGGTTAACATACAGTACTGTGCAAAAGTTTTAGGCAGATGTGAAAAAATGCTGTACAGTAAGAATGCTTTAAAAATAGACATGTTAATAGATTATATTTATCAATTAACTAAATGCAAAGTGAGTGAACAGAAGACAAATCTACATCAAATCCATATTTGGTGTGACCACCCTTTGCCTTCAAAACAGCATCAATTCTTCTAGGTACACTTGCACACAGGTTTTGAAGGAACTCGGAAGGTAGGTTGGCCCAAACATCTTGGAGAACCAACCACAGTTCTTCTATGGATTTAGGTAGCCTCAGTTGCGTCTCTCTCTTCATGTAATCCCAGATAGACTCGATGATGTTGAGATCAGGGCTCTGTGGGGGCCATACCATCACTTCCAGGACTCTTCGTTCTTCTTTACACTGAAAATAGTTCTTAATGACTTGTGCTGTATGTTTGGGGTCGTTGTCATGCTGCAGAATAAATTTGGGGCCAATCAGATGCCTCCCTGATGGTATTACACGATGGATAAGTATCTGCCTGTACTTCTCAGCATTGAGGAGACCATTAATTTTGACCAAATCCCCAACTCCATTTGCAGAAATGCAGACCCAAACTTGCAAGGAACCTCCATCATGCATCACTGTTGCCTGCAGACACTCATTCGTGTGCTGCTCTCCAGCCCTTCGGTGAACAAACTGCCTTCTGCTACAGCCAAATATTTCAAATTTTGACTCATCAGTCCAGAGCACCTGCTGCCATTTTTCTGCACCCCAGTTCCTGTGTTTTCATGCATAGTTGAGTCGCTTGGTCTTGTTGCCACGTCGGAGGTATGGCTTTTTGGCTGCAAGTCTTCCATGAAGGCCACTTCTGACCAGACTTCTCCGGACAGTAGATGGGTGTACCAGGGTCCCACTGTTTTCTGCCAACTCTGAGCTGATGGCACTGCTGGACATCTTCCGATTGCGAAGGGAAGTAAGCATGATGCGTCTTTCATCTACTTTCTTGGCTGACCACTGCGTCTACGGTCCTCAACATTGCCCATTTCTTTGGGCTTCTTCAAAAGAGGTTGGACAGCACATCTGGAAACCCCTGTCTGCCTTGAAATTTCTGCCTGGGAGAGACCTTGCTGATGCAGTATAACTACCTTGTGTCTTGTTGCTGTGCTCAGTCTTGGTCATGGTGTATGACTTTTGACAGTAAACTGTCTTCAGCAACCTCACCTTGTTAGCTGAGTTTGGCTGTTCCTCACCCAGTTTTATTCCTCCTACACAGCTGTTTCTGTTTCAGTTAATGATTGTATTTCAACCTACATATTGAATTGATGATCATTAGCACCTGTTTGGTATACACCTGACTATATGCCTACAAAATCCCTGACTTTGTGCAAGTGTACCTGAAGAATTGATGCTGTTTTGAAGGCAAAGGGTTGTCACACCAAATATGGATTTGATGTAGATTTTTCTTTTGTTCACTCACTCTGCATTTAGTTAATTAATAAAAATAATCTACTAACATGTCTATTTTTGAAAGCATTCTTACTTTACAGCATTTTTTCACACTTTCAAAACTTTTGCACAGTACTGTATATAGGATACTCCAAAAGTTATTTGAATCTCTTTCCTTAGCTTAGTCAGTTCTATCCATGTTATCTGGAGCTCAAAGTAATCGTTATCTGCTTTTAAGGTGAAAGGATTGCTCTCTCCATAAACTGCTTAACCCTCTAATGCATGCATTTTATAGCATTTTTAATCTCCTCTTATAGTTTTATATGGTGCACAGCATTGATGAATTAACTAGTTAATTTTATGCTGAACTAAATCTGAAGACAGTGAAAAATGGAAACTCTTTGGTTCAAAATGGTTAGTCAACAAACTAGCACTATAGAAGGGAAACAAACAATTCCTATATTCTTGTTTGTCTATTATGCTGTACTTATATTTTTTTTTCATTTTATCATTCATGACACATTTTTAATTGACTAGTGGACACAATGTATTTGAAACATGATGGTTTATCAGTCTAGTCTTGTTTCCCAGTAATGTTCCTCACATTAAAAATGAGAAGAAAGTAGTATCTTACTGAAAATGAAACCACGACTGAGTACAGTTGTGTAGTTTTCTAGTAGCGGCTGTGAAAGCTGTGTTTTATTCTCTCGCATTGGGCCAGAATGGAGCTGCGAGTAGGTCGTTTTACGGCGCAAATCGGGTGATTTAATACCGCGATAGTTTAGCAGCGCGATTTCCATTCGCAGACATGCGCTAATGCTTCTGCGAGCGACTCGCAGCGCCAACATTTTTGATTTAATCCTGCTCCTTATGCTATTGTAAAATCATATTCACTTTTCTGAACTATGGCTATGATTACCTAACAATATAAAATCCTAGATTTCAGTCATTACACATTTGACAGAAGTTTATCTGTACTACTTCTTTTGTAGTCTAACTGTTTCGACCCTAACAACCATGAATACACATACACATGCACGTAAATAATATATGTTCCCCAACTTACGTGTTCCATTCTACAACTTTCTACATAAGTCGTTTTTTGTGTAATGCAGAAACACAATACTTAGTAGCTAATATTAAAAAATTTAACTTGGAAATTTTCATAATGAACATTTGACATAAAGTCAAATTTACATAAGTCAGATGTTACGTAACCCAGGTAGTTCCTGTATATATATGAGCAGGGGGCTGGTGAAATCTGCGGGTAGCATGAGTGGAGAATTGGTGAGTCTGAGTTGTAGCTGAACCCAGCTGTATGGCACTGCTGTGTTTGTTGGTGTATGTCAGAGGAGGCTCCCTAGGTGGTGTTTATCTGAAGACTTATTACTCTCCCTCCCTTTCTCTGATCATAGGGCATCAATGGGCGTTACACAGTAAGGAAGACTTGTTGAGTGATTGTGTGTGGTCTACTGTGTTTTTTAATCCCTCCCTTTCTTTCTTTCTCTTTGGTCTGATGCAAATCTACTGTAATAAACAAAATAATAATGTAAGTAATATAATCTACTGTATTAATAAAATATGTTTTGTAGTATATACATTTTGCAATTTGCTTGTTTGTTTTGGAGAATTATAGTTAAATATAATTGAATTATATATTAATATTACAATAGCTACACCATCTTGTCCTTCTTTGTTCTGTGTTTAACCACCAACATAATCAGAAGAACATGTTTTAATGTAGATCACATAAAGAAGTCCAGAAATATGCATACAGCAACTGTATAATTTATCATCTCTGCAGAATTTAAATAATTTCATAATAAATGATAATAACAATAATAAACATAACAATTATGCAAAAAAATAGCACTGAAAATTGACTTCTACAACTTAACAAAAGTTGGCTTTATTAAGAATTTAACAGTAAAAGGAACTTTTAAAAGCCAACCAACATTGTCATCTACAATTTCACAATCACATCTATTTTCCACTTATATTTGTATTTTTAATTATGTATACATTTTGTGGTTAATTATAAAAAAAATATATAGATGTTTAAAAATGAACCACCACTGATAACTACATACATACATACATACATACATACATACATACATACATACATACACACACTCAGGGCTAATATACTAACATCTTTCTGTAGTTGGATCTCTGGCACATTCTCCATGATATTCACATGGTTGTCTAATCCAGATTTTGAGATGCCTTCAGAGAAAACCTGGCAAGCATCCTAGTTGTTGGATGTTGATTAACCTAACAGACCCTGGCTTATGTGCTTAATCATATTAATTTGTAATAGACATTCAATCCAACATGAATTAAAACTTTATTCAAATGGTAATGCCAGGATAAGGTCTTTGAGGCATGAGCTGAGTCTGGACACTGAAATGATCCTGGCATAAGCAGAGTGAACTATTTACATCATAAACCCAGAGGTGATAGTAAAGATGGTCAAACCATTAGTTTAATAATCTCCTTTGTTATGCCCTCTGAACATCACATTTTAGAAACAAGTAAAGACTCTGGTGTTTTCCTGACCTCTTGCAAACAGGCAGTCAGAAATCCATAAACTTTATATGCAAGATCTCGCTACTGGGCAAAGCAGAGTGGATGAGTAAAATCACAAGTTCTGCCTGGATTCTGAAAAATATGCTTTGTTTGATTTTCTAATGCAACACAACATCCAATGTGTTTTGACAGCTTGCATTTGATTCAGTCTAGTTTTTGATTAAAGATTGACATATATCACACAGTTTACCACCAAAGTCATATAGGTACCACAATGCTGCAGCTTTCATCTCAGTCTCTAATTATGATATGGGAACATTGTTGAATGATTTTTTTACCACATAAGTAAATACTTCTGTCTATCTTCTAAGTAACCCAATATGACATTCTATACTTGAAAGCAGTATGTTCCTAAAAGCTAACCCTTCAATTTAAGAAATACAGATTGAGGAGCAGTTATTTGTAATCTATCCAGCTGAGCTTTTGTTTTTTGGTGAGTCTCATAAGTAATGCAGTCTTGCATTAATCAGAGTATGATGACTGGAACACATTCTCATGCAAGCTTTTTACTGTGAATACAGGAAAACAAAAACAAAACAAAAAAATGGACAGACCAGCTAGTGAACACAGTATGCATACATTTGACATGATTTATTATAATTGATTTAAATATCTATTTCACATTGATTTATCTTGTTTGAATTTTGCTGCAAATGTGTTTGGATATTTGTGTTTATCTGCCATCTTGCAAAATTATTAATATAAAAAATACAGTAAATATAAATATTTCACATCTTGTAAAATTGCTGCCACATACATTTATTTATATATATATATATATATATATATATATATATATATATATATATTATTTTTTTTTTTTCTGAAAAACAAAATCCTAAAATAAGACTTAAATAAATTAAATAGACAAGGTGCTAGTACAAGGGGGTGGAGGGACTGCATCTCTTCAGATTCCGCTATAGATGTATGTACTGTATGTATGTTTCATACGATATTAACTCCCAATCCCCAGACATAACTAATAATGCAGTCATTAACACTTTATTTTCTGTAGGTGTGTGTTTTATTATGGAAGTAGCTCTGTCCTTCTAAAGCAAAGGTAGAAATAGAGCAAGCCTAAAGATAACTGATTATTTTAGGGGTTTTAGGGAAAATATTAAACAAAATATGAAAAACAAACTGTAAACTACATAGAAAGTGTTGCCTGCTGAATTCTTACCTAATGTCAAATTTCTGCTGCTCCACAATAAATAATTCCTCGGGAGAATTCTGAATTACCAAAACTTTGAATTATTTTAATGGGAACTAATATGCCATCATGCACCCAGTTTTGCACTAAAAAGAAAAAATGGAAATCATGTTTTAAAATGAACAAATCTGTACCTTTGTGTAATAAAAGCAGAGTATGTGGTAGCATCCTGCTTATGTGGGGTGGATGAATCATGCACTCTTTAATTAGGCTTTTTATCAATAAAAACAATGCTGCAATTTTGTAATTTGAATATGTAAGGGAATGTTTGCATTCTGTTACTACCCAACACTGTATATTAAGTGTGTGTATATGTCACCTCCAAAATTATTGGCACCCTTGATAAAGATAAGCAAAAAAAGCTGTATGAAATAATACATTTAGCTATATTTTATAATAACAAATATGGGAAAATTATATTATTTTATACAACTATATATGTATTTTTTCTCAAATGTTTTGTTGTCAAAATGATTGGCACCCTTAAAAGGAGCTGTATTGTGGTGTTTCATGGCTTCTGTTTCACGGGGTTATAAATTCACACATGTAAAATTAATATCTCATCCATCACCATAGGGAAAGGCAAATACCTCAAAAATGAAAATAGACAAATGATTGTTGACATTCATAAATCAGACAATGGGTACAAAAAATAGCTCAAAACCTAAATATTCCATGTACAACTATTAGGACAATAATTAAGATGTTCAGTGGAAGAGTGGTAATCATGCCTAGTAGAAGACGCAAGTGCATCTTGCCCCCACACACAGTGAGGAAGATGGTTCAGGAGTCAAAGAAGAATCCAGTGGCCACAGTTGGAGAATTACAGAACTTGGTTGCATCTTGGGGTCACCAAGTCTCCATATCTACAATTAGATGCCACCTCCATGCCAATAGCCTATTTGGAAGGGTTGCCAGAAAAAAGCCTTGACTGAGCACAACCAACAAAAATGTGAGAGCCTGGAGTTTGCTAAATGGCTTTGGCACTTAGATTGGAACCGGGTGCTTTGGTCAGATGAGACAGAAATAGAGCTGTTTGGCGTCGAAAGAAGAATATGTTTGCAAAAAAGGACCTCATGGCTACTTGTAAAATATGTTGGTAGATCTTTGATGATGGGTATTTTAGCCAAAAACCTGGTTGCCTTTGCCAGGAGACTGAAACTTAGCCACAAGTGTATCGTACAGCAAGACAGTGACACCAAGCACATATCAAAACCCACAAATAAATTGTTAATTGGTTAATATGTTTAAAGGTTAATGATTCATGTTTAAAAGCAACATTTTGCAATGGCATCTACATCCCAAGGTGTAGATTAAAGCAGTGGATCGATGGAGGGTGATGGTTATTTAAATATATATAAATAATATTTGTTCTTAAATATCGAAGTAGCATACTTGCATTTTTTTCATTGTTATATTTCCACAGGACAAAAACAAAAAGTGTATCGGATAAGGTAGGAATTACGATAATTCTGTTGGTAGTCCCACAGAGATTGAATGTTTGCAATTATCTGCAAATTGTAATGAATGTGTCTGGGCTGCTGTTATATACCTGTGTTCCCTGAGACAATGTCACATTCAATAATATTTATTGAAATTATCCATAAAACAGAAGTCTTACATAAGAATCACTTTTGAAAGGGCAAGTAGAGGAAGCTTGTAGACCAGTCAAATTAGAGGGTGATTAACCATGATAGATTGAAGTCAGTAAGTTTTTAGCTCAGAAACAAAGGAACACTTGCAACTGTTTGCACACCTTTATTTGCTCCTGCATGCACTCTAAGGTGAGCTCTTCACTCAAAGATTAGTCAACGCAGAACCTTTCAAGGTTGTTGTACATAACCCTTAAAGTACAGTGAGGAGGCCACTGGTCATCATATGTAGTTTACAGTTCACTCCAATCCTTTAATCCCTTTTAGCCCTGTAGCAACAATGCCCAGTGAAAGTGCAACCTCATGTATCAGGGCAGCTTTAGCACTAACTGCATATGGATCAGAGGTAACAGCTGGACGAAGCCTGTCAGACATCAGTTGCTCATGTGACTTCTTAATCTCTTTTGACTTCAACACTGTCAAAACAGAATGTCCAGACTGTTTACCAAATACTACCTATTTCTGCTACAAATGTGGTTGATTGTAGGGGTGTTTCTATTAAGAACTGTGATAACTAGGCCTAAATCCTAATCTATTTTATGTGGTCAACTCACATTTATGTTATCAGCTCGGTTTTAGGAGCTACTCCAGCTCCAGTTCAAGCCCTGAAAACACGAATTGATGAAGACTGTCACATTGATGATGTGGGAAGAGATCTTTTGCTGTTGCTGTAACTGTTAAGTATTTGCTTGTTCTGACAAGATGGCTTGCATGATACAAAGACCCCAGCTCTTGCAGATGTCTCAGGGATCACTTCAGTTGCCATGGGGATTGCAGTTGAAACATCTGAGATAGTTGCCCACATCAAAGCCTGACTGGCAGCCTCGCTAAAATTTCCAGTGTCAAGGACAAATATCAGAGACTGACATTAAATAATAATCCTTTCAACAGCAACCAAAACAAACAAATAAAACACTCCAACACTCCAAACACTCCAGTATATAGGCAGTGTGCAGAAAACACATTATATGACACTGAAGCTGACAAGCTTAGTAGTTTATGCTGAGTATTAAGATTGACTGTTATATGGCTTTAACTGCTTGCATTAAATTAAATAAATTATACATTTCTAAAATAAAACTATCAACTATAATATATCCTCTGAAATCTGCTTAATTGTATTAATTAACAGATTTGTTTTATTTTCCAGGAGTAAGGTAGTAAGGTAATACAGATATATTCAAAGAAATACTGACAATTTAAATATTTTTGTCTTTTATATTTCTTATCCTGTATGACTTGACATAGAATGACCTACAGTTAAGGTTGTAAGGGATTAATCCAAGACTAAATTAAAAGGATTAAGCCTCCTACATTCTATTTTATCGAGTCTCATTCTGATGCAGACATGGAACTAATACATCAGCAAAACTCGTTTCAGATTTTTTTTTCTTTCTCCATAAATGAAAACCCATTAACATGTATTATTGAATATGAAATGCACATTTTTTTTTAATTATAATTTAATGGTTTCCCCTATACTGCATTTGCCATCTGATTTTCCTCTGATATCATAAAATCTAGTAAATGTCTGATAGACCCATGTCAGTCAGTTAAAGTCATGTTTCATGCTTCATAGTGTATAAAAGCAATACAAAAGGTCACATTTCTTAATTTGGTATTTCTGTGAGTGCCTACAAATTATATGCTGCCTTTGTATCATAAAACAAATAATTATAAAGTAAACATATAGGAGTGCAGCCTCAAATACTTTACAAAATATAGTGTTTCTTAAGAAAATTAAGAAAACAAGGATTCAGACATAAAGTGATCTCCCATTTCAAACAAAATATTACACAATGTTCATTTGAAAGCATATCCATGACATGTATAAGGTATAGGATTTTTAGGCATTTACTTCAAGGGATGTTTTGCTGTCAGGTGGTATTGTTTATGTGTGTTGAATGTACCATTTGCTGATTTTATATTCTTACATTTACAAATGCTACCTTACATGTGAAAATGTTCTTCTGTAATATCTTTTCATTTTGCCAGCATGTGTAAGATGTGACTTACTTATATAGCAATATATATTTAACAATGAGGAACAAATCCGTTAAGTCACACTAAAAAGTCTGTAACACTAAATTAAGTGTACAGTGGAAGTACTGGTAACTTAATTTTAATGAAACAATAGTTTTATTCCATTACTGGTTGTGTCTTTAAACAAAAAATGTAACCAACATACAAGAAAATGGTTACTGTATACAAATGTAAATAAAAAAATCACATTATTTCTTCTACCACTGGTTTATATAAAAACAAAAAGTAATTCAGAAATTCAGACCTTTCTGTTAATCAACTTCAAAGTTTTAAAAGTGCTAACCTCTCAAAGTGAAGGAGTACTTGCAACTGAAGATGCAATGCCTGTGATTTTAGTATAGGCATTTATGACTACAGAGATTTGCCTCCTATTTGGGTTTGACTGAACTGTTGTCTTTATGAGGCAGTTACCATAAAATACCATAAAATATTCAGTCATTGCCTTAAATTGGCAAGTTACATAGCAGCAACTGCCAATTAACTGTGCAGAACCAGGGTACACTCAAGCATGTAGAGGAATTATTAATTTAGCTACCTCATTCAGAATGCAATAGGTTGGAGAATCCCAACCAACACAAAAGAAATGTAAACGCTTAATATGGTAAAATCATGAATAGGAAGTAAAATACATATACAGTGCTGTGGAGCTTGCATAGTAATACTTGTGGACAATTTGAGATTTGATCAACATATTTTACAATATTTTGTCCCTTTTTTGTACAGGTGGCAGGCCTACTGCTCAATTTACATAATTGAAAGAACAAGGGAAAGTGTGTCTAAATGAAGCAAAGTGTGTATTAAGATACTTAAGATACTGACAAATATACACCACTGCCATTGGGCTTTTTGTACTTACTGACATCAAATACTTTAAATATAATTATGATTCCAATGCCTGAATAAACATTAGAATATTTGCTAATTTTGGGTCAGAAATACTATGGTCACATTCTTAAGGGGTGTCCCAATTACTTAGGGAATGAGTGGAGAGAACATTATATGCCCCCCAATGCACCCTTCAACAGAGTGTACACAACAGTAATCTTATTTTTTGTGCTATAGACACATAACTCTTTGTGTTAAAGGTGGAAACGAGTGGGAACAAAGACAAATATAGCAGATACAGCACAGTTAAATGAGAAATTAGCGCAATGTACTTATTAACCTCTGCAAGTATTTTATGGAACAATTCCACAACTTAAATGTTTAATTATATAAACTTAATCTGCTACTTTGAAAGGGGATTATGCACTACAAGTGGCATCTTTTAGCTTCCATGTGATTACAAAAAATATGCTGCTCATTAACTTTGTTAAAGTCTTTGCTTTAAAGTTGCAAATAATAATATACCCTTACAGTAAACACATTTGCCCTATTTACACATGCTGATGTTTTTAAAAATACACAGGCAGTTTACTCACTGAAAAAACAACGAATTTATATATGTTTATTTAGTATTATTTTTGTTTTTAAAATATGCGTGCAAAGTTTGACAGTTTCTTCTATTGGGCATAACAGAACCTGAGCTTTTTCGCATGCTTCTTTGAAATATGATCTTTGTTCTGATTTGTTCTGATTTGTTAGACAGGAAGTACCAATTACCAATTACATATCTTTTGTATGTTTTTGCATGGTAAAAAGTTACTTAGTGGACAGGAGCATCCCATAAGCTCAGAATATAATGAAACATTACCAAGGCAATACATTATAGTGCAATTTTTGACCAATGACTAATTACCTCACTTAAGATAATTTGTGTATTTAGTCATTTACTTTTAATTGATGTACAATGCACTGTTTTCAGTTTATTAACAACTACCTAATTATGATTTTAAATATATATATATATTTTTTTTTTGCCAGGAGCTTTTTGATGGCTTGCATAACATAAAGTCCTTTTTGCATTTTATTCATAAATTGCCTGCACTGTAAACTCATTAATTCACAAATGTTTCATACAAATTAAGTTTGCCTCTGTTTGAATAACATACTATGTTTATTGTCACAAAACATATAGAAACATACAAATGTTTAGTGTGATATGTAAGAAGCTGTTGATATCACTGTTTTACAGAAGGGCTTCACAGTGGTGCTGTAATGTGGAATGCATCCTTGGGATTTGCTGATGCTCCTGCGGTGGTAACCTATGTAGTGAGCTAATTGGCTGGGTGAGGCCAATTTTGTAATCAAGCATCTTTCCATACAAACAAACAGAGCAGATAAAGAGAGGCAGGGCAGAGCACTAACCAAGGATGCAGTGTAAATTAATGTTTTACTCTTATTTATTTCCTTTAAAAATGTGCTTAAATTATAGTAATAATGAATTCAGGATACCATTGTGCCCCTGTCCCCTCCTTGCATAGAGTTAGAGAGAAATAGAAAGAAAAAGTAGATAACACTGTAAATCTGGGGTTCAATTGATTAGTGGCAGCTAGGCTTTAGTTTACCCTTAAGGGCAGATTCATTTAAATAGGATTCCGAAGGTTTAACTTCATTTGAATTATTCATATACAATTTTTTCTGAATTGCCTTTTCATGATTTTATCTTAAAAAACAACCCTCAGACTGAATTCCAACACATCCACTTCATTATGACTTTCCAAGACTGGAAAAATCTATTTCTATAATTACATTTAATTACATTTACGTCCTAGTTATACATCAGTGGTGCATTTGACTATATTTCTTTGCCCACCTACAGCAAATATTATTGATATCCCCATATCCTAAACTCACAGATTTAGCTTTGGTACTAAAGTTTCAAATGAATCTCTCATTTCTTTTATATGTGTTTATTCATTTAAATGCTACCAATTATAGTAACTAATAACTATATATTCATACTGACCCCTTTGAATAATATTCCACACCAAAGTTTTATTATTTTGCTTTACAATTTTATCTTGATACATATGTCCCTAACAAAGGATATACTGCTTGGCAATGGCGTTCTCAGTCAGTGTGTGGAAATTCACGTGTCAGTAGAACAGTTTACCATGTGCTCAGGGACATGATTACATAAGCACATGCACAGTTTTTTTTTTTTTTCTATTTCTTATTTATTGTGTTTCATATGCATTCATGTCAGGATTTCAATTTGGTAAATCAGGAAGGTCAAAAGGTTAAGATTGCCACTTACAGCAATAAGAAAGGGCAATTCAAATATGAAGTGACTCTTCAAATGTACCTATAATAACTTTGTACCAAACATCTCCTAGACACTTTACATTTATGTACTTACTTTCTTAACTGTTATTCTCCATTCTGTTTATGCCTATTCTAGCCCATGGTACACACCAGGGTACTACTCGACTGTATTTTGTATGTTTTACATGTACTAGGATGTATCCTTTTTCTTGCACTTATTGTATCTACTTGCAAATGTTTCTTGTGACCACTGTAAGTGTCCAAGGGCAAGGGTGTCTGCCAATAAATACATTATAATAATTATAATAATGCCACATACTTTAAGAAAGCGGCTGAAAAAAATAATACACTGCTATCAAATGGCATTTACTCAATGTATTGAAGGTCAATAAAAGAAAGGCAGCACTAAAGGTCATCATCACTCTGAGAGTTACAACCTCTTTTACACCGTTTATTGTCTTTACAGGACATATAAATGGGCAGGCCTATCTCAGTGTTTTTATTTTTTTTATGAGATCTAGCATCACATTCTGATAGAGCCTTTGTTTATTTGGCTAGATACAGAAAACAGAAACTGTTGTGTTAACAAACATGTTCTTCACTAACAGGTAATTTTGATATTGCCTCACCCATCAGTATTAGTTGTATAATAATCTTACAAACACACATCAGATCATTACTAGTAATTAAACAGGTGATTCATTATTAAAACTAATCTTAAAAAAGCAGGTTGGCACGTTGTTAAACTGATCACTGTAAATGTGCCTATTCATGTAGGCCTGTGCACTGGAAAAACGTAGGTGGCTTAATCTTTGAATAAATTCAGCGTTTGAAGTTGCAGTACTGGGATTGACAAAAGAGCCAATAACATGTTTGAAAGAGTATGAAAATATTACCCCCCCCTCTACAACTGTCACTTAAAATAATGTATTTCACATAGAACCACATAGCATGAAAGACCATTTTCTTCTGTGAATTTTATTTAGGATGAAAAAATTATGTCTGACAAATTATTCATCTCTCTAGAAATAATAGACTGCATGAAGTACAAATCCAGATTTAAGGAGGCCAAACCTTACAATTGAACTACTTACCATAGTGGTATGTTAAACAATACCACATTTAATACAAGCTCTTCATGCCAAATGTATTTCTTTCAAAATGCTGGTCTACTTCACTTTTAGATATGTGTTTTTTTCAATGCTGATTCTACTTAGGCAAGATTAGTAAGACCAATATATTTTACTGTTCAATATTAATGTATTGTCCCAGAGGACGTTTCTTTATTATCATGAAACCACCTCAGACCTTACTTTACTTTTTTCACAAGGTCTACAGCATATGTTTTGTCTGATTTCCTGCCTTTATGAAGACACTACTTGAATGTAATGAAGAGAGCTACATGTATTAAAATGGAAATTCAGCTTCACTTCAAAACAGAGCTGTCAATAACATTTTATTACCAGTGTGTATTAATTTCCTACTTGTACATGTTGACAGCCTATTGTTAGAAGGGCGCAAGGGATTGTAGGGGACCTCGCTAAATTCAGAGAATGTGCTGAATCAGAACGACCTGATTGTAATCAACACGCATCTGCCAAGAATAATCATCTAACAATAAGGGATGATTAAGGCCATTCTACAATTAGGTATTTTAAAAATACATTTTTATATTTTTCACCACTAAATTACACAAGAGCATACAAATCTGGTATCAAAAGGAATGGCATCAATAAAGAACAAGAATACAGTAATTTTTAATGTAATTGTGTAATTTGTCTAGTATAATGTGCCTCTAAACAAACTATATAATCTACAACTATCTTAAGAAAATTGTTTTAATTGAGGGCCAATGCATGTTTCAATGCATTTCAGGTGGATTATGTTCTTGAGTTTGTCAGAAAACTGTATGTGGTATAAAAATATGTTCTTCAAGAGTTGTTGCCGAATTATATGGCCAGGTATTTTAATTGTAATTTGTTCATTTTTTTCAGGTTAAAGGTTATCCTACCTATTATTTTTTACCAAAAGTGATGTTCCTTTCTGTAATGTGATGTTACAAGTAATAGGATAAAAATAACAAATCTGCGTGAGTGCATGGGAGTGCATAAAGGTTTGATTGTATTACTAAATGTCACCTGTTTATTTAAACTATTACTGAAGAAGCTGTTTCAATGATCAGAAATCAACAAAAAGGCATCTGTACTCAAAATCCTGCCCAGGAACTCCAGGGATGAAGATACATGTTTAATTATGAAAAGGCGAGAGACTGGCATGTTTAATATCTGGTATTATCTGTAGTTGTAGTATTTATGTACCCATATGGTAAGGTAATTCTACTGTCTATACAACTTCACTCTCTGTAGCATGATTAAGGCTAAAGCATCATCTTATCAAACCACAGTTAAAACACAAACTTTTACAAATGTACACGTAACAGGAAAACTTGCATTCGAAATGTAATGATTTTTTAACTAAATTAAGTATGTTTACTGATACAAAAGGGTGTACATCCATTTCCGAAATATGTTGATGCAGACATCTATTCTGAAAGACATGATCCATAAATGTTCAGCACTGGATTTCAGTGGAGTTTGTCCACGATTTGTTTTTCATAACACAATCGGTAAAATGGACAGTTACATTTTGAGAACTGCAAATGATAATCTAGGAACGCAGTTACAGTAAATGTTGCATGATGTTGTTTATGCCTTATACTGAAAGCATAAACACCAAAAAATATCTAAGTACCCTTTATCAGCTCTGTTTCATTTTGGTTTCTCCCTAAGTAGAACATAGAAATAGTGTGCTGAATTGCTGTTAAAAAGATCAATATACTTTTTGTAAAAGAATAAAAAACATCCTGCATACTCTCATTTCATTCTAACACTGCATGCCATTTTATCAAAGGAGATTTTAAAGGTGGATCTGTCTGTCCATCCCTTAAACATGGAACTCTAAACCTAAGGGATATGGTTCTAATTTTGTCATTCAAGTAAGATAACCTAGACCTTTCTGCATAGTTTA
Source organism: Amia ocellicauda (assembly GCF_036373705.1). Taxonomy (NCBI): domain Eukaryota; kingdom Metazoa; phylum Chordata; class Actinopteri; order Amiiformes; family Amiidae; genus Amia; species Amia ocellicauda. The sequence goes on from NC_089857.1 coordinate 24,843,057, forward strand.
ATCTGGTGAATTTCCATTTTGGAGCTCATCATTTACGGTGGATTTCACAGACTTTGATTAGCACTATACTACTCTACATAAAACAACATTGGGTAGTCCAATCGGGTGCTAATCTGAGTCTGTGAAACTATAATGTTAAATCTATGAAACAATGCTAAGGAATTTAAAATATATATATATTTCTTTTTTTTGCCATAGCTTTCCCTAACTTTTAAAATATATCCTTAATCTACCACACATGCTTATGTTAACTAATATATTAATTTGTTTGCCTACATATTATGTATGTGTGTAAACGTATATATGTAAGGATGCAAAGTGTGCATATTGAGAGCCTAGAACAATGAATGTAATGCACTTGAAAAATCTGAAAAACAGAAAAGCATGAATAAATGAATGCATTTTTCTGTTTTTCTCTTCTGCTGTGTGATTCAGGAGCACATGTCTCTCCTTACAGTTTTGCGTGTATGGTTTAAAAGCCTGAGAAACTGCAGCAGCCAGCTACTCAAGAGACTGACAGAAGACAGGAAATCTCCCAGGAAGCTAAATAAGCCACATGGCTGAATGGCTGCATCCCTGCCTATGGAGCTACAGCAGAATTGAAGGCATGCATTTAAGAGACATCAACAAGCTGGGTAACACAAATTGAACTAGACTATAACTTCAGAGTCCCTTTTTCTTTTATTTAAAAATGCTTGATTGAAATTCCTAGTTCCTGGCCCAGGCTTTGCTTTGACATGTTGATACGTCCATGAAAGGATCAATCTAGTTTTCCTACTGCAGAGCAAAAGGAAGTAAGGTTTCAGAGCATCAGACAGTTTGCTGTGAATGGATTATTGAGAGGCTTTTAATGCACAGTACAGCTGCAGTTTCTGCTCTACTATAAAAGTGGAGCTGAGAAGCAATTGACCAATCTTATTTTTAGTACTCCAAATTATAACCATTAAAATATTTAAGAGGATACATTAAATGATGAAGGCAACTGCATGTCAAGGCAAGTTTCAATATAAAAATAAGTGGTATGTGCTTTCTTGCCTGTCATGTCATAACAAACTCAGGATTCATTATATAAATGAATTACTTGAATTCTCTAAAAAGCAGTAGGGGTTACCAATGACAAAAGTACCATTACTGTAATATATTTAGGAATAGGTAGATGAATTGGGCTTACTGTTGTATAAAAGCAAGGTTTATCAGACATAAATCAGAATAGAAACACAGCTGATA